>NC_092387.1:69798178-70050106 GCF_030028105.1 Mobula birostris
CTACCACCCCTTGGCTTGACAACCTTGGATAAAGAGTTACCCCTTTGTAAGCAAAGGATTTCTGTATGAGCCGAACAACACACACAAAATACTGGAGAAACTCAGCAGGTCAGGCGGCATCTACGGAAAGGAATTAACAGTCAACATTTTGGGTCGAGACTCTTCATCAGGATTGGAAAAGAAGCATCTATGGAAATGAATAAACAGTCGACGTTTCAGACCAGGCCCTTTATCAGGGCTGATGAAAGGTCTCGGCCCAAAACATGGACTATTTATTCCTCTCCATAGATACTGCCTGACCTGCTGAGTTCCTTCTGAATTTTTTCATGTTGCTCTGGACTTGTCTTTACTACCCTATTCCTTCATTGAAATAATTGATGTTATTTGTTTTATTTTCCCTTCTAGTTTTCCCACTGAATGAGCTAATGTCCCTTGGTAACTGGTCTGTGGTTTGTGGCTGGATCACCACATAGGGATTAACATTTTGGTCCAAAGTCAGAATCCCAGTGAGTTACTAACTGTGCCTTCGTCATGTCAGCCAATCAGCAACAAGACATTGGTTTGCAGTAATTTGTTATTTAACATTTAAAAGCAATTTTGTTCTTCATTAATTTCAAGTTCCATTTCCTGAGTCTCAGCAGAAACTAGGACTTGACATCATTTGGATAATTTGGTAATCCTTCTCTTCCAAATTCCTTGCCTTTAAATTGGAATCTGTTGAGAGTAAGGAGGAATGTGGAGGAAGTTTGGGTTTCACCTCTCGTGTGAACATGCTTCTTCAAGATTAGGAGAGCTGCACGTAGTGGAAACGGGAAATAAAATCAAGCTGCAGGAAGGTGGCAGGTCAACAGTGTCTGTGGAAAAGGAACAGATATTACTCTCAAGGATGGCCTGTTCTCAATACCAGGAAAGGAAATGAACACAGGTTAATTTTACATTGCAGAGATTGGGGAGAGATGAGTGGGTCAGGGAGCTCATGGTTGTGGGGATCAGGCATCTGGCTGATAAAGTTAATGGGGTTGTTAGGGGGATAGAGCCAACAAGTGAACACACACAAGTTGTGACGTGCACATTGGGACTGTGGGACACACTCTCGTCATTTAGCTGTGAAGTGAAGCTCAGGGCTGTGGGACACACTCTGGACCTTAATCCACAGACACGGCCTGCAGTGTTGAGTGTTTCTGTATTTTGTTTAATTCCCTGTGAATCCGGTCACTGCTATTGCCTTCCATGTGTATGTAGAAAATGAGGGGATGTATTCCTCATTCTTGGCTGCAGCATCTGTGTTACCGGCCTGTACGTTTCTACAGAGACAGCAAAGTCTACCACATGACCACTTCCATTCCACGGCTTTGCATTCTTCCTTCAATGTTTCCACTGCACAGCTTTCAGTAATGGCCTCGCTTGAACCATGCTAGGGGTGAGTACAGATCTCCTGGACCTCAATAGGCATTAGATGTGTTAGCTTTCACACAAAGTAGTAGGCATTCCACCTTTCAGATGTTGTACAGGTGAGCTGGTGAGCTCTTTTGTAGATGGGTTATATGGTTGATATGGTTCATGTGAACATGTCTACAAGTAGATTCCAGTAGAATGGATAACTGTTCTCACAGTAGATTCACAAAGGCTATATACAATGGAGTTAATTCCATCATGTGGGAAATCTCTGGAAGAACAATATCTCTGTCACAAAAGAGAAAAGTAAAGGACACTGTTGTGTAACAGCAGGTTTAGGAACAGAGGTGAGAGTAAGGTACCATCCAAAGAAACACAATTGTGTGCTATAGGGTAGAGAGACAGCCCTGACCCTGATCATAGCCTTCACGTTCCCAAATAATTAGATTCAACGAAGTTGGGTCAATCGATCACATCACTTGGAGCTGCTCTGAGCATAGATTCTTGAATTCAACACCAGTTCTTGCAAGAGTGTGCAAGTTGGAATCTCCCAGCACTGCACTCTGCCTAGTCTTGTTAAGCTGACTTTCCATGGGTCGGCTGGACCTACTGACACGGACAGTACCAGCTGGGTGGCTTTGGGGATCACCAAAGACCAGCAGACTGCATTGTGTGGGTATCTGAGAAAACAGAACCCCACACCTCTGCAAGCCTCTAGCAGCTGCTTTGTAGACCAGTACAGGCCCTTCGGCCCACAGTGTTGTGCCATCCTTTTAATCTGCTCTAAGACCAATCTAACCCTTACGTTCCACGCAGAAACATAGAAAACCTACAGCACAATACAGGCACAACGCTGTGCCGAACATGTCCCTACCTTACAAATTACCTAGGGTTACCCATAGCCCTCTACTTTTCTGAACTCCATGTACCCGTCCAGGAGTCTCTTAAAAGACCCTATCGTGTCCGCCTCCACCACTGGCAGACTATTCCACGCACCCACCATCTGTGTAAAAGAAAAAAACAACTTAACCCTGACATAGCTCTCCATTTTTGTTATCATCTGTGTGCCTATTTAGTTAAAGTCTGTCCCGAGCCTTGTGGCCCATCAGGCCGGTGCTTATGCCGGTTTCTGTGGCGTGAAGCGACTGAGGGTACGAGACTGCCCCCCGGATAGGACGCCAGTCTGTCACGAGGTTAACCCCCAGCATTTGCCGGTACCCATTTTCAGCTGGGTGGACTGGAGCAGTGTGTGGTTAAGTGCCTTGCTCAAAGACACAACACGCTGCCTCGGCCGAGACTTGAACCCACGACCTTCAGATCTTGAGCCCAATGCCCCAACCACTTGGCCACGCGCCACGTGTGCCTATTTAAGTGCTTCCTAAATGTCCCTAATGTATCTGCCTCTTCCAGCACATGTGACCCACATACCCACCACTCTTGTGTAAAATAAATCAATAAATCAATAACCTCTAACATCCCCATAAATTTTCCTCCAATCACTTTAAAATATGCTCTCTCCTATTAGCCATTTCCACCCTGGGAAAATGTCTCTGGCTGTTAACTCTATCTATGCCCCTCATCATCTTGTACACCTCTGGCACGTCACATCTCAAGACAGGTTGGGGACTAAACCGCAACTGAACAGCTGTGATCCAGGCAGCCGTGAGGAGCATGCAGTCTGGAGAAATGGCCAAGCTGCATCATGACATGAACATCAGGTCGAGCTGCCGTGGAACAGAAACATTTCGCTCCTTTGCTTGCAAGGAGCTGTACAAGAACCGACAGGATTTTAATTAAGTTGCAGCAGGTTGCCTTGGTTTGTCTAAAAATCTAATGAGGTTGCTTCTAATAAGTATAATGAATGTTGTAATACTGTTGTGGTACCTCTATCAGCATTTGTCCTTAGTACCAGCAATGTTCACAGTGTGACACTGTTAATTTAGCAACACTTTGTATGTATTTATAGATCTTGTGACTTTCACATTGCTGCCAGCACATTGGAGTGTTTAAAGTGCCAAATGGAGATAGTGATTACCTGCTTTGAAATCAGTAAAATAAATCAACAGTTTTCTCTTCAGATACGAGTCTCTCAGTTTATTAATCTGCAGGAACTGCTCCTCCAGAACTCTTAGTATCCACGTGAAGCAGCAGCCAGAATTACTGACCTGACACTCCAGGTAAAGGGCACAAAATGGCTGCCCTTTGTCAGCAACTCGTCAATACATCGAAGGGGAAGCTTTGTAGAGATGTGAGGGGGATAGATGGCCTGGTCCCTGACATAACTGTTCAGATTCTGCCCAGGCTATTGACTACACAGCCACCAAATATACTGTAATTCCCTCAGAGACATGTGGCTGTTCTTGTGTATGATTCAAAATTACAAAGCACATCGATTATCAAAGAATGTATAAATTATACAGCTTACTTACAGGTAGATACAAAGCAAGAAACCCAAATAATTCAATCTAAAAAAAAGACCAAAACCCATTGTGCAGAGAGAAAACGCACACATCAGGCAAACAATAGAAGCAAGCCTACAACATTCTCAACCAGTCAGAGTCCAGGATCCAGTCCTGGAGTGGGCCAACAGTCTCAATTCCCAGTTCATCACACCAGCAGGGCAGAAATGGGCAGCAGCGGATCAGTTCACAGCTTTGACACTGCAGAGAAAGGAATAAACATTCACGAAGAAGGAGCAAAATTATCCAACACACACCTCACTATCCCGGATACTGAGGCCAGTGGGTATAGGATAGTGAGGCTGGTGAGTATTGGATATTGGAGCCTGTGGTTATCGGGTACTGAGGTCGGTGGGTATAGGGTAGTGAGGCCGGTGAGTGTTGGATATTGGAGCCTGCGGGTATCGGGTACTGAGGTCGGTGGGTATAGGGTCGTGAGGCCGGTGAGTGTTGGATATTGGAGCCTGCGGGTATCGGGTACTGAGGTCGGTGGGTATAGGGTCGTGAGGCCGGTGAGTGTTGGATATTGGAGCCTGCGGGTATCGGGTACTGAGGTCGGTGGGTATAGGGTAGTGAGGCCAGTGGGTATCGGGCACTGAGGCCGGTGGATCGCAGGTACTGAGGCCGGTGGCTCACGGATACTGAACCCTATGGGTATTGGGCACTGAACCCTGTCGTTATCGGGCACTGAGGCCGGTGGGTATCGGGTACTGAACACTGTGGGTTTCGAGCACTGAGGCTAGTGGGTATCGGATACTGAACCCTGTGGGTATCGGGCACTGGGGCTGATGGGTATCAGGCACTGGGGCCAACGGGTATCGAGCACTGAGGCCGGTGGGTATAGGGTAGTGAGGCCGGTGAGTGTTGGATATTGGAGCCTGCGGGTATCGGGCACTGCCGGTGGATCCCAGTTACTGAGGCCGGTGGGTATCGGTACTGAACCCTGTGGGTATCAGGCGCCAGAGCCAGCGGGTATCAGGTACTGAGGCTGGTGGGTATCGGGTATTGGATAAGCATATATTGCATTCATGAACTACACCGAGGCATTTATACAGACAGGGAATGGACGATGCAGACATGTGAAAGAAAGTAGGATTGGTTTTAATTGGGGTCACGGTCAGTGCAGAGGTGATGGGCTGAAGGCCCGTTTGGTGTTGTACTATTAGATAGACATTGGGATGATAGAAAAATGGAGGACTGTGTAGGAGGGAAGGGTTAGATTGATCTTGGAGTAGCTTAAAGGGTTCCATTGTACTGTTTTATTTTTAAATTCCATAGTATGTTCTCTGTTCTATGTTTTATAAGAATGGCTAAATAGATGCAAGTCATTCTTTGTTATTCACCTACACAAATCATTTTCCTTAGCTGCTGCCATAATAAGTGCCTCAGGCCTGTGCAGGGAGCCAGAGAACATTGGGCTCCGAGGTTTTTAAAGCACCTGAAGTGGTTAATTATTGTTTAATAAGAGTCTTTAATAGTTTAGAGTTCCCTGTGTTTTTCTCAAGCGACTTGCTCTTTATAATGTGGCTCCTGGCGCTTTCCCTTTAAGCTTGTTAAATTTATTTGATAGGCTCAGGGGTTCTGTGTTCTTTGTATTATTTAAGCGGATGCCAGAAAAGTGCTAATCACAGGGTCCTAGGTTTGAGAATATTACTTCTCACTGTGTCGCTCGGCTGTGTCATCAATGTTCTTTTGGCATTATTATGAAAAACCCTCATCATCACCATCTCTACATCACAGTCTGCCTTTACTCCGCTCTTGGCTTCCAATACTGCCAGCGCACATCGTGACGGTGGAGACCCACCTGCTCCTACAGCAGGAATAAAGTCTGGTTTGGGCTTTTAATCAGATCTTTCCCCTCAATCAGCATGCCATCGAGGTGAAGGAAATCTCGTTCCTGTATAATCAGTAGCTAAAAGGTGTTTTGAAACTTGGAAGCTGGACTTCAAAAGACTTACTGAAATGCAGGAAAAATGTGCTATTTTTTAATTGAGATTTCTGTTCAGATTAGGAGTGATATAAACTGTATTTCTGTTGTAGTGCAGTTTAATTAGTTCAAACAGAAGCTGCCCAATAGCCTACTCTGAGATCTCAAGGGTACTGAACGACTGGCCGCAGTACTCTCACAACCCTAGCAAAATCAAACCATAGGCAGTGACAATTTTGCTTTCCTGTAAATCTGACCTGGAAGTTTCTTGGTGTTATTATGGGCTGACAAACTGTTTATGGTTTTGCCGCTATGTTAACAGGAGACTGCCAGCACTTCTCAAACGGCTTGGCTATCTTTGGTATCGCAGTCAGATCTGGCGCTCCATCATCTGGAGCTCTTATACGGTAGTGTAGTGGCCGGAATTACACGGCAGCGCCAGTAAGGAGCTTGTAGATTTTCACCATGACTGTATGGGCTGCCTCCCAGTGCGTGCGTTCTTTTTCTTTTTCTCTTTCTCTCTCTCTCTCTCTCTCTCTATATATATATATATACACACACACACACAGTGCCTATAAAAAGTATTCACCCCCTTTGGAAGTGTTTATGTTTTATTGTTTTACAACATTGAATCACAGCGGATTTAATTTGGCTTTTTTGACACTGATCAACAGAAAAAGACACTTTTGTGTCAAAGTGAAAACTGATCTCCACAAAGCGATCTAAATTAATTACAAATATAAAGCACAAAATAATTGATTGCCTAAGTATTCACTCCCCCCCCCCACTTTAAAATGACACTCCAAATCACCACTGGTGCAGCCGATTGGTTTTAGAAGTCACGTAATCAGTTAAATGGAGACCAGTATCTGGAAGGTCCAACTGCAGGTGAGTCAGTATCCTGGCAAAAACGACACCATGAAGACAAAAGAACACTCCAAGCAACTCCGCAAAAAGGTTATTGAAAAGCACAAGTCAGGAAACGGACAGAAGAAGATTTCCAAGTCGCTGAATATCCCTTAAAGTACAGTTTAGTCAATCATCAGGAAATGGAAAGAATATGGCCAGCTGTAAATCTGCCTAGAGCAGGCTGTCCTCAGAAACTGAGTGGCCATGCAAGAAGGGGACTAGAGAGGGAGGCCACCAAGAGACCTATGATCTGTTTACACTTTGACACAAAAATGTCTTTTTCTGTTGATCAGTGCCAAAAAAAGCCAAATTAAATCCACTGTGATTCAATGTTGTAAAACAATTAAACATTTAAACTTCCAGGGGGGTGAGTACTTTTTATAAGCACTGTATAGAAACAAAGACTGACCAACAACCAATGTGCGAAAGAAGACCATTAGACCTTAAGATACAGGAGCAGAATTAGGGCGTTTGGCCCATCGACCCTGCTCCAGCATTTCATCATTGCCAATCCACTTTCCCTCTTAGCCCCAGTCTCCTGGCATCTCCTTGTATTCCCTCATACCCTGACTAATCAAGAATCTATCAACCTCCGCCTTAAATATGCCCAATGACTTCCACAGAATCAGCACCCTCTGGCTAAAGAAATTCCACATCATCTAAAAAGATATCCCTCTATTCTGAGGCTGCGTCTTGTGGTCTCAGACTCTCCCACCATAGAAAACATTCTCTCCACAGCCACTCTATTTAGGCCTTTCAACATTTGAAAGGTTTTAATGAGGTCACCTCTCATTATTGTGAATTCTAGTGAATACAGGGACAGAGGCATCAAAAGCTCCTCATATGACAAGCCATTCAATCCTGGAATTATTTCATGAACCTCCTTTGAACCCTCTCTAATGTCAGCACATGCTTTCTTAGATAAGGGGCCCAAAACTGCTCACAATATTCAAAGTGAGACCTCACCAGTGCTTTGCAAAGTCTCAACATTACATCCTTGCTTTTATATTCTAGTCCTCTCAAAATTAATGCTAATAGCACATTTGCCTTCCTTACCACCAATTCCATCTGCAAATCAACCTTTCGGGAATCCTTACCACCTATTCCATCTGCAAATCAACCTTTCGGGAATCCTTACCACCTATTCGGGAATCCTGCACGAGGACTCCCAAGTCCCCTACACCTCATATTTTTGAATTTTCTCTTCATTTAGAAAATAGTCAACCCTTTTATTTTTTCTACCAAAGTGCATGACCATACACTTCTCGACACCCTATTCCTTCTGCCACCCTATCCATTCTCCTCATCTGTCTAATCCATCTGTAGTCTCCCTACTTACTGAAAACTACTTGCCCCTCTACCTATCTTCATATCATCTGCAAACTTGGTCACAATGCCATCAATTCCATCATCTAAATCATTGACATCTAATGTGAAAAGAAACAGCCCGCACGCAGACCCCTGTGGAACACCATCAGTCATTGGCAGCCAGCTAGAAAAGACTCCCTCTATCCCCACTCTTCACCTCCTGCCAATCAGCCAATGCTCTATCAATGTTAGTATCTTTTTATAATACCAAAGGCTCTTAGCTTGTTAACTAGCCTCATGTGTGGCACCTTGTCAAAAGCCTTCTAAAAATCCAAGTAAATAATATCCACCTTTTCTTTTTTGTTTATTTCGCAAGACATATTGTGTAAATCAGTTCAGAGTTGAGGTGAATGAAGTTATCCATACTGATTCAGGAATCTGATGGTTGTAGGTTGTAGGTCCCTGAACCTGGTGGTGTGGAACCAAGGGCTCCTGTATATCCTACCCAAAGGTAGTAGTGAGAAGAGAACATGATCTGGACTGAGGGGGTGGTGTCCTTAATAATGGATGCTTCTTTCTTGTGGCAGTGCTCTGTGTAAATGTGTTCAATAGTGGGACAGCTTTGCCTGTGAAGAACTGGACTGTAAACTTTTCCATTCCTGGTTATTGGTGTTTCCATACCAAACCATGATCCAACCAGTCCAGATACTCTTCACCGTGCATCTGTAGAAGTTTGTCAAAGTTTTTGGTTGACATGCCAAATCTACGCAAACTTCTAAGAAAGTGGAAGTGCTGTTATGCTTTCTGTGATAGCACTTACTGCATCCCAGGAAGGATCCTCTGATACACTAACTCTGAAGTATTTAAAGCTATTGACCCACTCCACCTCTGATTCCCTAAAGAGGACTGGCACACGGACCTCTGGCTGTTACCTCCTGCAGTACATAATCAGCTCTTTGGTTTTGCTACATTGATTAGATTATGAAGACACGCAGTCCTCTTTTATTGTCATTTAGTAATGCATGCATTAAGAAATGATACATTATTTCCTCCAGTGTGATATCACAAAATACAGGACAAACCAAGACTGAAAAAACTGACAAAACCACATAATTATAACATATAATTACAACAGTGCAACAATACCATAACTTGATGAAGAACAGTCCATGAGCACAGTAAAAAAGTTCAAAGTCTCTCGGAAGTCCCACATCTCACGCAGACAGGAGAAGGAAAAAAACTCTCCCTGCCATGCCCGACCACGGTCCGCCTCTGAGTCGTCCAAAAACTTCGAGCCTCCGACCAGCCCTCCGACACCGAGTGCCGAGCACCATCTCTATCCGAACGATTCTACCTCAATCTCGGTCACCAACAGCAGGCAAAGCCGAAGATTTTGAGGCCTTCCCTCCGGAAGATTCCCAACCGCGCAGTAACAACAGCAGCGGACCTGTGTTTCAGAAATTTCTCCAGATGTTCCTCTGTGCTTTCACGTCTGTCTCCATCAAATCAGAATTGTCCACGGCCCCTATTTAATGGACACGATATGGATTAGGACGTTGTTGTTGTGGCACCATTCAACCAGACTTTCAATCTCCTTCCTATATACTGATAAATCTCCACCTTTGAGGGTAACCCTTCGATTCTGTGTTCTGAAGGCTGCCCCACCAATCCCCATCACTGAACAGACCACGTGGCACGACACAGCCCGGGCACCCTGGAACAGACTCAGTCCATCACTGAACAGACCACGTGGCACGACACAACCCGAGCACCCTGGAACAGACTCATTTCATCACTGAACAGACCACGTGACACGACCTAGCTGGGTACCGTGGAACAGACTCAGTCCATCACTGCACAGACCACGTGGCACGACACAGCCCGGGCACCCTGGAACAGACTCAGTCAATCACTGAACAGACCACGTGGCACGACACAGCCCGGGCACCATGGAACAGACTCATTTCATCACTGAACAGACCACGTGGCACGACACAGCCCGGGCACCATGGAACAGACTCATTTCATCACTGAACAGACCAAGTGGCACGACACAGCCCGGGCACCCTGGAACAGACTCAGTCCATCACTGAACAGACCACGTGGCACGACACAGCCCGGGCACCCTGGAACAGACTCAGTCCATCACTGAACAGACCACGTGGCACGACACAGCCCAGGCACCCTGGAACAGACTCAGTCCATCACTGAACGATCTTGGACGATCACACCACCCAGCAGAACAAAACCACTCTTCTGCTGCACAACGTAACATCAATTAAAAATGCTTCCGAAATGTTAACCTGCCACATTGTTCACCTCTAGTCAATATTGTGAACAAGATCATTTTCAATTTATTGAAATCAGATTACCATCTTTATTACTGAATATTCTGAGGATTTTCTACAAACATCTGTTATTTCTGATTAAGTGAATGTTTAATAAAATATCATAATTATCATCCCTGCAAGTGTTAACAAACAAAAAAAACTAACTTGCTAAATTAAAATCCACACAGCAGACAATCTTGGGTTGACCACAAGGGGTTTTATTCATTTGAATATGAAATCTTACACCAGCTGTGTGGGTCGTATGGTGGACATGAAGAGTCTGCTGGCTGCCTGGGGTACTGTCCATTCCACTCCTCACTCACCCCCGGTCTTTATTCACTCTGGTTATGGAAAGCCATCCTTATACCCTGTTCATCCAGGGATGTTGACCCACTGGGTCCACAACTTGTCCTTGCCTCAGCTCCTCAGGTCAAAACCCACTGACTTTATGCTGATATATCATACCAAGCTACAGCAGAGAAATTGGCCATTCAAGTCAAGTCAAGTCAAGTCAAATTTACTTATAAAGCACATTTAAAAACAACCCATGTTGACCAAAGTGCTGTACAATCCATAACAGGTAGCTAAAATCACAAATACAAGAAACACAGATATAAACAACAAAGCACACAGCTTATAGGCACAAAATAAACAACACATGACCGTAAGCACAAGTCAAAATTCAACTCATCACTTTCTTACAAGTTTGTGTTGATTCGGTGTCTAACCTAAAACTTTGATGAATTTCTATAGGTGCACAGTGGAAAGTATCCTAACTGGTTGCATCATGACCTGGTATGGAAACGCCAATGCCCAGAATCAGAAAAGGCTACAGAAAGTGGTGGAAACATCCCAGTCCATCATGGGCAAAGCCATCGCCACCATTGAGTACACCTACATGGAGTACTATGTGGAGAACATCAATGACCAGGAACAGAAAAGGCTACAGAGGGCCGGCTGGTGGTGCAACGACATCGGCACTGGACCTGGGAGCGGAGGTTCCCATGTTTGAAACTAGTCGGGTCCGCTCCCAAGTACGCTTTCCATCCATGCCGGGTTGAGTGTCAAGATCGCAACTCGACCTCATAAAATAAAGGGAAAATACTGCGAAAATGTCTGTGTGAGGTGTGGCACGCCACACAGTCACTCTCTTGCTCTGCACCTTGTAAAAGCCATGAAAAAGACATCATCACGGACACACGCACGGACACGCAGACGCACACACAGACTCACACGCACGCAGGCCTGCGCCAAAAGAAGAGAAAAGGCTACAGAACATGTCCAGGCCATCATCCAGTCCCGCCAGCACTGAGCACGTCTACAAGGAGCACAGCCAAAAGAAAGCAGCATCCGTCGTCAGGGACCCCACCATCCAGGCCGTGCTCTCTTCCCCTACAACCATCAGATAGGAGGTATGGGAGCTCTAGGTCCCACATCACCAGGTCCAAGAACAGTTATTATTCCTCAACCATCAGGCTCCTGAACCAATTCCCAAAACCTATGCACTCACTTTCACGGATTCCACAACCCACGTTCCTAGTATTATATTTTTTGTATTTACACAGTGTGCCTTCTTTTCCACATTGGTTATTTGTCAGTCATTTTTGGGTGTAGTTTTTCATTTATTCTATTGTATTTATTTATTTTCCTGTAAATGCCTACAAAAATGAATGTCAAAGTAGTACGTGGTAACATACGTGCACTTCTCAGGCCGAAGTTCATCAGGACTGGAAACGAAGGGGAAAGGAACCGGAATAAGAGGGTGAGGGGAGGGGAGGGGAGGAGGACAAGCTAGAAGGTGATAGGTGAAACCGAGTGAGTGGGGGAGGAGGGATGAAGTAAGAAGCTAGGAGGTGATAGATGGAAAAGGTAAGGGGCTGGAGAAGAGGGAATCGGATAGGAGAGGAGTGTAGACCATGGAAAAAGGGAAGGAGGAGAGGAAACCGGGGAAGGCTATAGGCAGGAGAGGAGAAGAAGCCAGATTGAGGAACAGAAGAGGGAAGGGGGAGGGGAAAATTACCAAAGTTGGAGAAATTGATGTTCATGGCAACAGGTTGGAGCTACCCAGACAGAATATGAGGAGTTGCTCCTCCAGCCTGAGAGTGCCTTCATCATTGTAGAAGAGAAGGCTTAATTGAATTGAATTGGCTTTATTTCTTATATCCTTCACATACATGAGGAGTAAAAATCTGTATGTCATGTTTCCGTCTAAATGTGCAATGTGCAATTAAAGGTTTCAAAGGTACATTTAATGTCAGAGAAATGTATACAATATACATCCTGAAATGCTTTTTCTTCACAACCATCCATGAAAACAGAGGAGTGTCCCAAAGAACGAGTGACAGTCAAAGTTCCCACCCTCCAGCTCCCCTCCCTCCCATGTGTAAGCCACAGCAGGCAACAATCCCACCCCCCACACCGGAAAAAAAAGCATCGGCACCTGTCACCGAGCACTCAAGTGTGGGCAAAGCAACAGCAAAGACATCGATTTGCAGTAATCCAAAGACTACTTGTTCACCCGGTATTCAACATACCACAGGCTCTCTCTCTCCTAATAAGGGAGAAAGAAGTGTCTCCATTTCACAGCGAAGGGGGAGACATAACAAACAGCTCGCTGGTTTATGATGTTAAAGGTCTAATGCGTTGCTTTTTCTGAGCTCTGTGCCCAAAGATCTCAGGTCTCTGGGCACACAACTAAAGATCTTCTGGCTCACACGACACACTGGTTCGGGACACCGACCTTCGATCCACTCGTCTCCAGAGTCTCGAGATCCTAGGTCTCCAAAGGTGAGCCGAGCTCATAGGCCGCACCCTTGGCACATTGGATAATGGCCAGTCATGACGCCCCGAGAGCAGGTCCCATTCCTGCAAAAAAACAAAGTCAGTGTGTAACTCCAGGTCAGGGTCTTCAAAAGAACCCTGAAAGGAAAAAATAGAGATATTAAAGATGGAAACAGAGCTGTTTCTGGAGATGCAAGCGAAGGAGTCACCGTTTAACACCATTGTCACTTTGCTCCACCTCTGTCTAGAAATTTAATATAAATAGAACATTCAATGTAACATAGAAATACACTCAAATCAGCGTGAGTTAATCAGTCTGATAGCCTGGTGGAAGAAGCTGTCCCCGTGCCTGATGGTCTTGGCTTTTATGCTGTGGTACCATTTTCTGGATGGTAGCAGCTGGAATAGATTATGGTTGGGGTGACTCGGGTCCCTAGTGATCCTTTGGGCCCTTTCTTCACACCTGTCTTTGTAAATGTCCACAACTGCAGATGCGCTGGGCTGTCCGCCCCACTCTCTGCAGAATCCTGCGATTAAGGCAGTGATGCAGCCAGTCAGGATGCTCTCAATTGTGTCCCTATAGAAAGTTCTTAGGGTTTGGGGGCCCATACCAAACTTCCTCAACCGTCAGAGGTGAAAGAGGCACTGTTGTGCCTTTCTCACCACACAGCTGGTGTGTACAGACTATGTGAGGTCCTCGGTGATGTTTATGCCGAGGAATTTAGATCTGTTTACCCTCTCAATCCCAGATCCATTGATGCCAATAGAGGTTAGCCCATCTCCATTCGTCCTGTAATCCACAACCAGCTCCTTTGTTTTTGTGACATTGAGGGAGGGGTTGTTTTCTTGACACCACTGTGTCAGAGAGATGACTTCTTCCCTGTAGGCCACCTTGTTATTGTTTGAGATAAGGCCAATCAATGTAGTGTCATCGGCAAATTTAATTAGCAGATCGGAGCTGTGGGTAGCTATGGACTGACATGTCAAAACAGAAATAGGGATAGGAGTTGAAATTATTGACCACTGTGAAATTCTACTTTTTGTGGGTGGAGCAGGGTGCTTGACAAAGAGATCCCCCAATCTACATTGGGTCTCACCAACGTTGAGGAGGCTGCACTGGGAGCACTGGGAGCACTGGATACAGTGGATGACCCCAACAGATTTGCAAGTGAAGTGCCTGCTCACCTGGAAGGACTATTTAGGGTCTTGAAAGGACAGGTATAGCACCCTGAAAATGTCTTTGTGCGTGGCCAAACTCTGTGTTGGATATTTCTCCACCTCTAATCCTCCCCCGGTTCCCTTAGAATCAGAATCAGAATCGTTTATTATCGCTGAGGTATAGAAACATAGAAACATAGAAAATAGGTGCAGGAGTAGGCCATTCGGCCCTTCGAGCCTGCACCGCCATTTATTATGATCATGGCTGATCATCCAACTCAGAACCCCGCCCCAGCCTTCCCACCATACCCCCTGACCCCCATAGCCACAAGGGCCATATCTAACTCCCTCTTAAATATAGCCAATGAACTGGCCTCAACTGTTTCCTGTGGCAGAGAATTCCACAGATTCACCACTCTCTGTGTGAAGAAGTCTTTCCTAATCTCGGTCCTAAAAGGCTTCCCCTTTATCCTCAAACTGTGACCCCTTGTTCTGGACTTCCCCAACATCGGGAACAATCTTCCTGCATCTAGCCTGTCCAATCCCTTTAGGATTTTATACGTTTCAATCAGATCCCCCATCAATCTTCTAAATTCCAACGAGTATAAGCCTAGTCGATCCAGTCTTTCATCATATGAAAGTCCTGCCATCCCAGGAATAGCTTTTCAGCAGCAGTATGGTGCAAGACATTAGAATGCTCTAAGTTACAATAAGTATATAAAAAAAATACGTAGCTCAAAACGAGAGCAGAAGAGTGAGGAATATTTATGGGTTCATAATTCCATCAGAAATTTGATAACAGAGGGGAAGGAGCTGTTTGTAAGACATTGAGTGTGTGTATTCAGGCTCCTGTAGCTCCTCCCTGATGATTTCAATGAGAAGAGGACACACTCTGGATGGTGAAGTTCCTTACTAATGAATACCACCCTTTTGAGGCATCGTCTTTGAAGATCTCTTCAATGGTGGTGATGGCTAGACCCTGCAATGGAACTGGCTGATGTGATTCTTTCTTGAAGACAATAATCAAGGTGCCAAATCCAATGATTCTGCAGTGGTGTGAAACTCCAGCAGACCTTCGGCCTGGTTCTTTAGAAATTCAGGTAAGTAACTGCTTGTAACACCATATCAGAAAGGAAAACCATCTTGAACTACCATTCGACAAGAAACATGTCCAAGCACTACTTTGGATATTATTTTTAAATTGGTCTTGTACTTTGGAATACAAATTACAAATCATTCATGCACACGTTTCAGAGCCCCGTTATCGGTGGTGTCAGTTTATTTTTAAAATGCCCAATCTGCTTCTAATTTTCACTTTACACGGAATACCAATGTGCTCCCTGTGCGATCAGCAGATGTTGTGACTGGCACATGCTGACTCCTGCTCCAGTTCGCAATAGCTCAGTGCTACCTCCAGGTCTCTGCAGAACATCGCCTGTGTCAGCAGTGGTTTGAAATTCATCATTTTCCTGGGGATACGAGGAATACAAGATACAAATACCTGGGGATACGAATTGACAATAAACTGGACTGGTCTAAGAACACTGAGGCTGTCTACAAGAAGGGTCAGAGCCATCTCTATTTCCTGAGGAGAGCGAGGTCTTTTAACATTTTCCGGACGATGCTGAGGATGTTCTACGAGTCTGTGGTGGCCAGTGCTATCATGTTTGCTGTTGTGTGCTGGGGCAGCAGGCTGAGGGTAGCAGACACCAATAGAATCAACAAACTCATTCATAAGGCCAGTGATGTTGTGGGGATGGAACTGGACTCTCTGACGGTGGTGTCTGAAAAGAGGATGCTGTCCAAGTTGCATGCCATCTTGGACAATGTCTCCCACCCACTACATAATGTACTGGGTGGGCACAGGAGTACATTCAGCCAGAGACTCATTCCACCGAGATGCAACACAGAGCGTCATAGGAAGTCATTCCTGCCTGTGGCCATCAAACTTTACAACTCCTCCCTTGGAGGGTCAGAAACCCTGAGCCAATAGGCTGGTCCTGGATTTATTTCATAATTTACTGGCATAATTTACATATTACTATTAACTATTTATGGTTTTATTACTATTTATTATTTATGGTGCAACTGTAACGAAAACTAATTTCCTCCGGGATGAATGAAGTATGACTATGACTATTTTCTACAGACCTGTCGTGTGTTGAGAAGGAATGGAGTCTCACTGACATGCTGGATTCATCCGGAATCCTTGAGAAAGTTACGTGTGCGGCTGTCACAGGTAAATCCTTTTAATGGCGGTTACTGAGTCAGTTTGGTTAATGTGAGCTATTGAAGTGAATTACTGAGTCAACCTAGTTAACACGAGTTACTGGGTCAGCTTGGTTAATGTGAGTTACTGAGTCAACCTGGTTAATATGTGTTTAATGTTGGGTGTTAGGTTTTGGGATGGTGCCCAGGTTTAAGAAGAATGGGCCTGTGTTTATAAAATTAACAGTGTATGTTTCATTCAAGGATTCAAAGTACATTTATTATCAAAGGGTGTATAAATTATACACAGTGAGATTTGTCTGCCTACTGGCAGCCACAAAGCAAGAGACCCAAATAACCCAATTAAAAAAGAGACCAAAAACCACAGCACAGAGGAAGAGAGAGAAACATAGAGACAGACAGACAGACACAGACACACATACACACAGGCACAGACACAGACACAGACACACATACACAGACACACAGACACACACACACACACACACACACACACACACACAATGCAGATCTGCCCCGGGAGCAGCTGGAGTCGGCACAGGCACAAGCCAAGCTTCGGTTCCCATTTCACCAAACCAGCGGGTCAAAAGCACACACCTGCAGGATCAGTTCACAGCCTCGGTGCCGCGGAGAAGGGATGACATTTGCAGGAGAGTGAGTGAAATCAGCCCAACCCTTACCTCTGTACTGACAATCAGACTTCCAGTCTTTCTGGGCTGATGTTTAACTTGTCCTAGCACCAAGCAGTGCCAGGTTCTAGGACCTGAATCCCAGCGCCCCAGTATGCTTAGGCCACACAGCCCAAAGCTGTTCTCAACCTCACCAAATCGGCTCAGCATTTGGAGCGATTCAACCTCGCACCCGGGTGAGGAGGACGGGCATCGAAACTCTTCCACATTGACACCTCTCCAAATCGCTCACTCCATCTCCGGCAGCGATACCAACTCTGGGCCTGTGACCCCTGCAGCTCGAACACGGTGTGCCTAGTGTGAGCCTAGTGTGCCTCAGTATGGCTCATCCCCCAAACCTCTGGTGAACTTCTCACATCTGTGCCAAGAGTTCACCGCACTTCCTTCAGAAACGATGCTGTAATAACGCTTTAGTCAAGTCTCTTGCCTTATGAGTTACCAGAAAGCTGTCACACGTCTTCAGCAGCGCCATCTTAAACTGGATTAGAAGTGTGTATATAATTACCAGAGTATATATAATTACCAGGGCATTTATATAGTGTGTATATAATTCCTAGTGTATACATATATAATTAACAGGACTATTTTCAAAATTTATCTTCATGTACTAGTCTCCCTCTCTACTATGACCCTCCTCCATCTGACAGAGCCTGTGCTTACTCCGAAATCTCTCTTATAACTCCTCTCAGATCCTTCAAAATGTGCCAGGAGTCTCAGCTACACCTACCTTTCCATCAACTATGGGCAGAAGTCCATCTCTGGTATTACCCCTTCTCAGCCTGTCCGGAGGCAGGGTCTTGACCTGAACCATGAGCCATCCATTTCCCATCACAAATGCTGCCTGATGTACAGAATTTTTCCAGCAGTTTGTGGTTTGCACCTGGCAGGAGAACATTCATGTATTCCCAAGGCTGAGGAACATGTCCCTCAGATTCATGGGATCAGACCCAACTGGGTACAGTCAGGCCCCCTTCCCCAAGTGACACCAGCAGCCCGGCCAGAGCTTAGCCGGTAATCCAGGAGCTGCAAAGTCATGTCACTAATTAGTTTAACAAAACAGATCTGAATTCTCGAACAGTTTCTATTGATTGATTGAGATATAGCATGGAAAAGGCCCTTCAGCCCTTTGAGCTGCAGCACCCAGCAACCTCCGTTTAACCCGAGCCCAATCACAGGTCAGTTTATGATGACCAATTAACCGACTGACCGGTACACCTTTGGACTGAGGGAGGAAACCAGAGCACCTGGAGAAAACCCCACTTTCCATTGGAGGACATTCAGATGGCATTGGAACTGAACTACGAACGCCAGTGCTCTGAGCTTTAATGGAGTTGCTCTGACTGCTACACCACCATGGTACCCAGCACAGGATGACTAGTGCACCATCTGAAGTTAAAATCTCAGAATCATTACTCCAGGGTTCTGTACAATTGTTTAAATACAATATCTGTTGGACTCAAACATTGCACAGTAACTGCTGACTGCAGTCTGCAGCTGTAAACTTAAACAGCCATCACTTCTTCTTCCTGTCTTTGCTTCATACCCTGTTCTTGGCTGCCTCTGTTTTTTTTTAATTCCTGTAGCCTTACTGCTTTTATAAAGACAAATAATTCTTTGTTTAGGAGTCTTTCAGTAACTGAGACATCAGTGAAATGATTAAAATAAATTCCAACAATGCCCTGAGTGGCAGGAGGGATTACATGGTTAAACAGTTATTATTTGGTGAGGATCATGTGCTCGCTCAGGCTAAGTTTGTAAAGCAGGCAATATGAGGTGTACACAACCAGTCCAAGTATCTCCATTCCAGTGTGATGTGCTGCATGCATGAGTTCTACTGTCATGTACTCTGTCAGTCCAGTTTATCTGATACGAGGACAACAGAGTTCAGACCGGACAATGGAGACTAAACTCTTCTAGTTTGGTTAACGATCTCACCCCGGCTCAATTCTGGTCCAGGTGAAGGTCCTGACCTGACTGTCCATTTCCTTTCTGACATGCTGAGTTCCAATTTCCATCATCTGCCATTTCCTGGCTCAATTCTGTTCATTTATTTGAAGATACAGCAAGCACAGGCCCGTCCAGCCCTTTAAACTGCACCCCCAAAAAACCTGATTTAACCTAATCACGGGACAATTTACAATGAACAATTAACCTACCTGGTATGTCTTTGGACAGTGGGAGGAAGCTGGAGGGTGCGGAGAGAACCCCTGCATTCCACAGGGAGGATGTATTGAGGACGCAGGAATTCAACTCCGAACTCCAACACCGCGAGCTGTGATAGTCTCATGTCTCCATCACCTGCCCCCTGATCTGCCTTACGAAGTCTACTGTATCACCTAAAAGAGTTTCTTAACTGTACTTGTACATGGTCAATCATCTCCTTAGATTGGCTTCATGCTGGTGTTAATATATTTTGCACATTTTATTCTATGTCCCTACTTTGATCTCTAACTCTAGATTTAATATATTCCATATAATTGTTGAATGTCACTGCTTTTTTGTTGGCCCCTGACTAACAGATTTCTAATCCACGTAAATACATATGGTGAATGAAGTTATCCACGCCGATGGTTAACTGCTCCTGAAGCTGTTGATGTGGGACCGTAGGCTCCTGTGCCTTCTTCCTGGTGGCAACAGTGAGGAGAGAGCCTGGCCTGGATGCTGCAAGTCCCTGATGATGCAACGGTACAAATGCACTTTCAGTTCTCACATCTCAGTCTTTACAAGTCGTAGCTAGCTCTGTTGAAGTTTTTAGTTACATGAGTGCGATGTGTCGTTTATTTCCTGACATGTTTGAATTAATTGGATCTGGTGGAAAGGTTTAACTAAAACTCTGACTTATATTCTTGCATTTCAGTCCATGTGTAATAGTGAGACTGGGTAACATGGAGAATAAACACTCACTGGGGAACAATGTGCAAGAAATGAGAAATCACCAACTAATCCATTCATTCCATTGAAATGAGCCCTTTTGGAGCATACTTTCCTGCCTTGTTCATTCATTTTATTTAAGTCTTTCCTCAATTTGCTCTCTATTTAATTTCTTATTTCCTCCCCAAGGAATGGGGTAAGTTCGCTTTGGGACATCTTTTTAGTGTCAGCCAATAACTTAAGCAGATGATCCTCCCCTAGTTTTGTGACTGATGTTCAGACAAGTTGGGTCAAACGCAAACTATTAATGAAAACCTATATAGTTTCCAATTTGGGCTTTTTGCCAGGAGGAGATTGCTCTCCATGTTTGCTTTCTTGGCTGTTTGATTTCCACGTCCCATTTCTGCATTTTCCCCTCCCTCATCAACTTCTGTTCCTCCTTTGTGGCTTTTATTTTTTTTCTATGGAGGCGGGGTGTGAGTTTGGCTTTGGCAGCAAATGATGAAATTAAAGGTATAGCAAGATTCTTGCCAAGTGCCTCCTTTCTCTATTGAGGGGAAGTATGTCAAATGGAGTCTGATGTCCAGGGGGAAAATGGAGGCTGTGGTGTGGGAAAGGAATCCAATGTAAGCAACTAAGTGGTAAATCCCTCTGGACAATGCCCAACGCATGAATTCCACATTAAACAGAAAACAGGAATTGGCTTCATGTGTTCTTGTACTATGGAATTGACTTGAGATTCGTCAAGATTAGCTGAGAGTGATTGTGTTCTGGAGGTAAATCATACCAAATGGGTGAAGTCATGCAAATACTGCAACTTGAGCAGCTGCGGGTGCACAGATGTTAACAGTAATTTATTCTTCACAGGTAAAAGGATAAAATGAGCCACAGAGACATTAAAACAACAGTGTGGTCAGAAAGGAAAAATAAAATGAATTAGTGTTGCCGTGACAATATGGGAAAATGTGTGGCAGGGTAGGAGATGAAAAGGGAAATTCACTCTGAACAAAACTCACTGGAGATAACAGTTGCTACGGAAACGGAGGAACAGACCAATGAGATGAGAGCAAGCAATGTCCAACCGAGAAAGACAATAATGCAGAACAATAGTCGACTTAGAAAGCTCAGTATTCTGTTGCTCGTGATGGGATTGACCGAGAAATCTCAGGATTTTGGTATTCGCTGTTAGGTGAACTGAGAAATCTCAGTATTCTGGTATTCATGATAGGATGGACTGAGAAATCTCAGTGTTTTGGTATTCATGATGGAATGGACCATGAACTGGAGGGGGAGGGAGAGCAGCCAGATGTCTCGGTACAGATTGATACCAATGACATGGGAAGGTCATTGCAAAGAGGAAAAGCAAAGAGGTCATGAGAAGAGAATTTAGAGAGCTAGGCAGAAAACTGAAAAGCAGGACCTCCCCAGGTAGTAATTTCTGGATTGCCGCCTGTGCCATGTGCCATTGAGGGTAGAAACAGGATGATTTGGCAGATTAATGCGTGGCTGAGAAGCTGGTGCAGGGGGCAGGGCTTCAGGTTTTTGGATCATTGCGCTCTCTTCTGGGGGAGGTATGACCTGTATAAAAGTGATCGGTTGCACCTGAGCCCGAGGGGGACCAATATTCTAGCAGTCAGGTTTGTTAGAGCTGTTGGGGAGGGTTTGAACTAATT
This sequence comes from Mobula birostris, assembly GCF_030028105.1. NCBI lineage: Eukaryota > Metazoa > Chordata > Chondrichthyes > Myliobatiformes > Myliobatidae > Mobula > Mobula birostris. The sequence goes on from NC_092387.1 coordinate 69,819,908, forward strand.
TGGCAGGGAGGATCGGAACCGGAGTGTAGGGTCTCAGGATAGGACAGATGGTAAAAAACTGCACAAAGATAGTGTGCAGTCAAACTGTCAGGAAGGGCAGGCAGATGATAGAATAAAATTGTAGCCAGCAGGGTGAGTATCAGTGCATTAGGGATGCAGTATCAAAAAGGATAGCAAATACAATACTCAAAGTGTTATATCTCAGTGGAATATAACAAATAAAGTGGATGATCTGGTTACACTATTACAGATTGTCAGGTATGATTCTGTGGCCATCACTAAATAGTGGCTGAAGGATGGTTACAGTTGGGAGCTGAATGTCCAACGTTCAGAATCAGAATCAGGTTTATTATCTTAGAACATAGAATGGTACAGCACAGTACAGGCCCTTAGGCCCACAAAGTTGTGCCGACCCTCAAACCCTGCCTCCCATATAACCCCCCATCTTAAATTCCTCCATATACCTGTCCAGCAGTCTCTTAAATTTCACCAGTGTATCTGCCTCCACCACTGACTCAGGCAGTGCATTCCACGCACCAACCACTCTCTGAGTAAAAAACCTTCCTCTAATATCCCCCTTGAACTTCCCACCCCTTACCTTAAAGCCATGTCCTCTTGTATTGAGCAGTGGTGCCCTGGGGAAGAGGTGCTGGCTATCCACTCTATCTATTCCTCTTATTATCTTGTACACCTCTATCATGTCTCCTCTCATCCTCCTTCTCTCCAAAGAATAAAACCCTAGCTTCCTTAATCTCTGATCATAATGCATACTCTCTAAACCAGGCAGCATCCTGGTAAATCTCCTCTGTACCCTTTCCAACGCTTCCACATCCTTCCTATAGTGAGGCGACTAGAACTGGACACAGTACTCCAAGTGTGGCCTAACCAGAGATTTATAGAGCTGCATCATTACATCGCGACTCTTAAACTCTATTCCTCGACTTATGAAAGCTAACACCCCACAGGCTTTCTTAACTACCCTGTCTACCTGTGACGCAAATTTCAGGGATCTGTGGACATGTACCCCCAGATCCCTCTCCTCCTCCACACTACCAAGTATCCTGCCATTTACTTTGTACTCTGCCTTGGAGTTTCTCCTTCCAAAGTGTACACCTCACACTTCTCTGGGTTGAACCCCATCTGCCACTTCTCAGCCCACTTCTGCATCCTATCAATGTCTCTCTGCAATCTTTGACAATCCTCTACACTATCTACAACACCACCAACCTTTGTGTCATCTGCAAACTTGCCAACCCACCCTTCTACCCCCACATCCAGGTCGTTAATAAAAATCACGAAAAGTAGAGGTTCCAGAACAGATCCTTGTGGGACACCACTAGTCACAATCCTCCAATCTGAATGTACTCCCTCCACAACGACCCTCTGCCTTCTGCAGGCAAGCCAATTCTGAATCCACCTGGCCAAACTTCCCTGGATCCCATGCCTTCCGACTTTCTGAATAAGCCTACCGTGTAGAACCTTGTCAAATGCCTTACTAAAATCCATATAGATCACATCCACTGCACTACCCTCACCTATATGCCTGGTCACCTCCTGAAAGAACTCTATCAGGCTTGTTAGACACGATCTGCCCTTCACAAAGCCATGCTGACTCTCCCTGATCAGACCATGATTCTCTAAATGCCCAGAGATCCTATCTCTAAGAATCTTTTCCAAAAGCTTTCCCACCACAGATGTAAGGCTCACTGGTTTATAATTACCCAAACTATCCCTACTACCTTTTTTGAACAAGGGGACAACATTCGCCTCCCTCCAATCCTCTGGTACCATTCCCGTGGACAACGAGGACATAAAGATCCTAGCCAGAGGCTCAGCAATCTCTTCCCTCGCCTCGTGGAGCAGTCTGGGGAATATTCCATCAGGCCCCGGGGACTTATCCGTCCTAACGTATTTTAACAACTCCGACACCTGCTCTCCCTTAATATCAACATGCTCCAGAACATCAGCCTCACTCATATTATCCTCACCATCATCAAGTTCCCTCTGATTGGTGAATACCGAAGAGAAGTATTCATTGAGGACCTCGCTCACTTCCACAGCCTCCAGGAACATCTCCCCACCTTTATCTGTAATCGGTCCTACTTTCACTCCTGATGTTCTTCACATAATTGAAGAATGCCTTGGGGTTTTCCTTTACCCTACTCGCCAAGGCCTTCTCATGCCCCCTTCTTGCTCTTCTCAGCCCCTTCTTAAGCTCCCTCCTTGCTTCCCTATAATCCTCAATAGACCCATCTGATCCTTGCTTCCTAAACCTCATGTATGCTGCCTTCTTCCACCTGACTAGATTTTCCACCTCACTTGTCACCCATGGTTCCTTCACCCTACCATTCTTTATCTTCCTCATCGGGACAAATTTATCCCTAACATCCTGCAAGAGATCTCTAGACATCGACCACATGTCCATAGTACATTTCCCTGCAAAAACATCAACCCAATTCACACCCTCAAGTTCTAGCCTTATAGCCTCATAATTTGCCCTTCCCCAATTAAAAATTTTCCTGTCCTCTCTGATTCTATCCTTTTCCATGATAATGCTAAAGGCCAGGGAGCAGTGGTCACTGTCCCCCAGATGCTCACCCACTGAGAGATCTGTGACCTGACCTGGTTTGTTACCTAGTGTTAGATCTAGTATGACATTCCCCCTTGTCCGCCTGTCCACAAACTGTGACAGGAATCCGTCCTGGACACACTTAACAAACTCTGCCCCATCTAAACCCTTGGAACTAATCAGGTGCCAATCAATATTAGGGAAGTTAAAGTCACCCATGATAACAACCCTGTTATTTTTGCACCTTTCCAAAATCTGCCTCCCAATCTGCTCCTCTGTATCTCTGCTGCTACCAGGGGGCCTATAGAATATCCCCAGTAGAGTAACTGCTCCCTTCCTGTTCCTGACTTCCACCCATACTGACTCAAAAGAGGATCCTGCTACATTACCCACCCTTTCTGTAGTTGTAATAGTATCCCTGACCAGTAATGCCACCCCTCCTCCCCTTTTTTAGCAGCAGCAGTTCAATGCAATACATAATCTAGAAGAGAAAAAAATAAGTAAGTAGATCAATTACAGTATGCATATATAGAATAGATTAAAAACATGCAAAAAACAGAAAAACAGGTTACACATTGTATCAGAGGGATAGGAAAGTAGGCAGAGGAGGTAGCATGGCTCTGTTGGTAAAGAATGGCATCACATCAGTAGGAGATGTGACGTGGGATCAGAAAATTGTGAATCTTTGTGGGTTGAATTAAGAAACTGCGAGGGTAAGAGGACCCCGATGAATAGTATCGGAATCAGAATCAGGTTTATTATCACCGGCATGTGTCATGAAATTTGTCAACTTAGCAGCAGCAGTTCAATGCAATACATAATATAGAAGAAGAAAAAAAAATAATAATAGTAATAAATAAGTAAATCAAATACAATATACTGTGACAAGAATACACATAGATTACGATGTAGCTGTCCTGTGCTGGCACCAGTGGAATCAGCAGTTGGTCTGCCACCTGTCTTCAGGAGAGAGAGAGATAAGGAAAACAATGGAGCAGCATTTGGAGATGTTAATGAAGGAAGGAGAGCTGTCAAGAGTGGCTCCCCCTTTGAACCCTGAACTGTTTGAAGTGATGGACAGGTGATACCCCAGCAGGGGGATAAAAAGGGACAGGTTCGCTAAGGCAGGACACACACGACACCCCGAGGTAACGAGACCCTGGAAGCGGTGCGTCTCTCACAAGTCGGTGGGAAGCTTTTGGATGGCTGGTCGCGGGATCAAGCCATAGACGCTCAGGGTGGAAAGGCACGATCGGTGGGAACTTGGTGTGTGTCCACCCTTGCCTGGGTGCCGGGTTCACCGCAGGGAAACGATCGTATCGGGAAATGGAGGGGTCACGGTCGGTGACCTCAGATGACATCACAAAGGGCTCGCCTGAAAGCTGACTGCGAAGGTCTGTGTGGAAGCTGAGTTGAATATTCATTCGTTTTTGCTCTCTCTCTCCTTCCCCCCACTGTCCATCGCCACGGCAGCGATTACTGCGAACTGAACTGAACTGAACTGAATTGAACTGAACTTTGTGTCACTTTGAAACTGGTCATTTACCCCTAGACAACGATAGAGCTTGATTGATCCTGTTATCTTAATTCTGTGTACATGTGTGTTTATCATTGCTGAACTGTTGCATTTATTATCCTTTTGATTAGAGTACTGTGTTGCTTGTTTCTTTAATAAAACTTTCTTAGTTCTAGTAATCCAGACTCCAACTGAGTGATCCATTTCTGCTGGTTTGGCAACCCAGTTATGGGGTACGTAACAATACATATATTAAATAGATTAAAAGTTGTGCAAAAAACAAAAATGATGTATATTAAAAAAAAGTGAGGTAGTGTCCAAGGGTTCAAAGTCCATTCAGAAATCAGATGGCAGAGGGGAAGAAGCTGTTCCTGAATCGCTGAGTGTGTGCCTTCAGGCTTCTGTACCTCCTACCTGATGGTAACGGCAAGAAAAGGACATGCCTTGGGTGCTGGATGTCCTTAATAATGGACGCTGCCTTTCTGAGACATCGCTCCTTGAAGATGTCCTGGGTACTTTGTCGGCTAGTATCCACGATAGAGCTGACTAGATTTACAACCCTCCGCAGTTTCTTTCAGTCCTGTGCAGTAGCCCCTCCATACCAGACAGTGATGCAGCCTGTCAGAATGCTCTCCACGCTACATCTATAGAAGTTTTTGAGTGTATTTGTTGACATACCTAATCTCTTCATACTCCTAATGAAGCATAGCCACTGTCTTGCCTTCTTTAAAACTACATCGATATGTTGGGACCAGGTTAGATCCTCAGATATCTTGACACCCAGGAACTTGAAACTGCTCACTCTCTCCACGTCTGATCCCTCTATGAGGATTGGTATGTGCTCATTTGTCTTACCCTTCCTGAAGTCCACAGTCAGCTCTTTCATCTTACTGACATTGAGTGCCAGGTTGTTGCTGTGACAGTCTGGCCTCCCAGCAGTAGCCGGGATTACACCACAGATTACAATGGGAAATAGGAAAGGCGTGTCAAAAGGGCAATGTTATGATACTCGTGGGGGATTTCAACATGCATGTCAATTAGAAAAATCAGGTTGGTGATGGATCTCAAGAGAATAAGTTTGTTGAATGCCTACAAGATAGCTTTTTAGAGCAGTTTGTCATTGAGCCTACTAGGGGATCCGTTATACAGGATTGGGTGTTATGTAATGAACCAGAGGCAATTAGGGAGCTTAAGGTAAAAGATCCCTTAGCAGGCAGGATTCACAATATGATTGTGTTCAACTTGAAATTTGATAGAGAGAAAGTAAAGTCTGACATAGCAATATTTCAGTGGAGTAAAGGAAATTACAGTGATAGGAGAGAGGAGTTGGCCAAAGTAAATTGGAAGGAGCTGCTGGCAGGGATGACAGCAGAGCAGCAATTGCGTGAGTTTCTGGGAAAAATGAGGAAGTTGCATGTAGATACATTCCAGAAATAAAGAAATGCTCAAATGGCAAAATAGTACAACTGTGGTTGACAAGGGAAGTCAAAACTAATGTAAAAGCAAGAGAGGGCATACATCAAAGCAAAAATTAATGGTAAGACAGAGTATGGGGAAGCTTTTAGAAACCTACAGAGAGCAACTAAAAGAATCATTAGGAGGGAAAAGATGAAATATAAAATCAAGCTAGAAAACAATATCAAAGTGGATAGTAAAAGCTTTTTCAAGTATGTCAAAAATCAAACAGAGATGAGAGTGGAAATAGGACCACTAGAAAATGAGGCTGGAGAAATAATAACAAGGGAGAAAGTGTTCAAAAATCTGAAAGACCTAAGGATACATAAGTCACCCAGACCAGATAAACTGCACCCTAGGGTTCTGAAAGAGGTAGCCGTAGAGATTGTGGGTGCATTAGAAATGATCTTTCATAAATCATTGGACCTTAGCATGGTACCAGAGGACTGGAAAATTGTAAATGTCATTCCACTCTTTAAGAAAGGAGGAAGGCAGCAGAAAGGAAACTATAGACAGGTTAGTCTGACCTCAGTGGTTGGGAAGATGTTGGAGTCAATTGTTATAGACGAGGTTATGGAGTACTTAGTGGCACAGGACAAGGTAGGACAAAGTCAGTATGACTTCCTGAAGAGAAAATCTTGCCTGATGAACCTGTTGGAATTCTTTAAGGAAATTACAAGTAGGGTTGATAAAGGAGATGCAGTGGATGTTGTATATTTGGACTTTCAGATAGCTTTTGACAAGGTGCCACAAATGAGGCTGCTTACCAAGTTAAGAGCCCATGGTATTACAGGAAAGCTGCTGGCATGGTTAAAGCATTGGATGATTGGTAGGAGGCAGCGAGTGGGAATGAAAGGACCTTTTTCTGGTTGGCTGCCAGTGACTAGTGGTGTTCCGCAAGGGTCAGTGTTAGGACCGCTTCTTTTTCTGCTGTATATAAATGATTTAGATGATGGAATAGATGACTTTGTTGCCAAGTTTGCAGATGATATGAAGTTTGGTGGAGGGGCAGGTAGTGTTGAGGAAACAGGTAGGATGCAGAAGGACTTAGACAGATTAGGAGAATGGCAAGAAAGTGGCAGATGAAATAAAATGTTGGAAAATGCATGGTCACGCACTTTAGTAGTAGCTTCATCACTGCTTTATTTTCAAAACGGCTGCCAGAAAGAGTGTGTCCTCACAGCAACTACCAGTCTGCAGGGTTTTCAAGTTACAAGTCAGATTGGAAAGTAAATGGATGACTGTGATCAGGACAGTTAATGAGAACATTGCTATCTTCAGACCCACAGGTGAAGCAAAATAATTGTTTACTGGCAGTTTTATTGTGAATTCTGTCTTTATCAAAACACAGGGAGGGGTATGGAGAGCTATGGTCTGGGTGCAGGTCAATGCAACTACGCAAAATAATAGTTCAGCATAGATTAGGGCCTGGTTCTGTGCTTTAGACTTCAGTGACTCTATGGCTTACCATTTTGATGAGATCCTACAAGTGAATCCAAATGGATAAATATTTTCAATGAACTATCAGACACAATGGGCTGAATGGCCTATTATGAATCTCAGACCTTTCTACTAAGTCCCTGCTTATTTTTTATGTGTGCATTAAGCATTCCAACACATAGGCTCAGGGTCTGTGCTCGCTGAAGATCAGAAGACTAAGAGAACATCTCATTGAAACCTATTGAACATTGAAAGGCCTCGATAGAGTGGATGTGGAGAGGATGTCTCCTTTAGTAGGAAAGTCTAGGACCAGAGGACATAACCTCAGAAGAGGGGAACATCCTCTATTTAGTACAGAGATGCAGAGAAATTGCTTTAGCCAGAGGGTGGTGAATCAATAGAATTCATTGCCACAAACAGCCATGGAGGCCAAGTCACTGGGTTTATTTAAAGTGAAGATTTATAGGTTGTTGATTAGTAAGTTACAGAGAGAAAGCAGGAGAGTGGATTTGAGAGGGGAAATGTTACAGGAGCATCAAAACTAAAACCACAAGGCTACTAAACAGCTTCCTCCCACAAGCAGTCAGACTGCTAAATAGCTGCTCCACCTGACTCTGCTTTGGACACTTCTAACTTGATTTTATCTGACATGTGGCTGTTGTGTTTTGCTATTTATTGTTATATTTATTATTTAGCGTTGCGTTTGTTATGTTATGATTGCACTGCTCCAGAGAAACGCTGTCTCATTCTGCCCTGCAGAGCTGATGTACGGTTAGAATGACAATAAAGTTTTTTGAATCTTTGAATCTTTGAAATCAGCCATGCTGGAATAGCAGAGCAGACTTGATGGGCTGAATAGCCCAAGTCTGCTCTAGACAATGTCTCATGGTCAGATTTCTTGTTACACAGCATAAGCTGTTTGCATGCAACAGCGGCCACACCCCGTTACACCACTTCAACAGGCGGGCTATACCAGGTGAGGGTAGCTGGTAGCCTCACACCTCCCTGAGATAGGGACATGCCTGTCTTGGCAGGTGAAGTCAGCTCTGGTGAACTGGACGGATGGGATCTACAGTGAGATCCAATGAGCAGGAAAGCAGTTCTGTGACGTTCCGTGGAGAACGAAGGGCAGGACAAGGCACAGAAGGTGTCATGGTCATCCAGTGCAACTAAAGAAGATCCCCGTTTGTGACGCCTGTTTGTAGCACTGGACCCAGGCTTCTGAGATTGAGAAAGTGGAATTCCCTCAGATCAGTGGCTTTTCCACTTTGCAGGTTTCCTGTCATCGTCAGACCCAATAATCAACCACCATTATAAGCTCTCATGCCCTGCCAGTACAGCCCACACTCCGTAATAACTCCATTTGTTACCAGTGTGGACCATTCCTTGGGCTAATGTTGTTCATAAACCAATACAGAGCAGAACAGCGTTTCCCTTGGGTACTCAGTTGATGCATTTGCTTTATACAAACAGCATTGCCTACGTTGTTCTCAGGAGATAGATCAGGACTATCAGGTGTGCCATGTCCACAACAATATCAGCCAGGAGACCAGCTCATCCTTGTGTGCACAACCACAGGAGGCTGGGTGGCTGCTATGTAGGACAGAGTCCTGGATAGGAATAGATTGGTACCAACTGCAGAGAGAATGGGCAAAGTGGAGCAAAAGACGGCCAAAGACTGCCTTTAAATGCTGCAGAAACGTCATCTTAGAGGGTGTTTCTTCATCTGGTTTGATGTCGCTGTACGAAGTGCACCTTAGGAAATAAGGGGTGTCCAGGGAGGGGGTGCTCGTCCTCCATCAAACCTGCAACCTGGCCATCTCTGAGGCTGAGGTACGCAGGTGTTTCCAACAAGTGGACAGTTGCAAGGCTGCGGGACCGGATGGCATCCCAGGGCGAGTACTCAGGATGTGCGCAGCACAACTGGCAGGTGTGTTTACAGACATTTTTAATCTCTCCCTCCCCCAGTGTAGAGTGCCCCCCTGCTTCAAATTATCCACCATTGTCCCTGTACCAAAAAAAACAAGGTAACATGCCTGAACAACTGGCATCCTATTCAATAATAAGCAAATGCTTTGAGAGGCTGGTCAAGGATTACAACTGCAGCATGCTACCACCCACACTGGACCCCCTACTATTCACCTACCGACACAACCGATCAACAGATGACGCAATAGCCACAGCTCAACAAACCACCCTTACACATCTGGAGAAGGATGCTTATGTGAGAATGCTGTTCCTGGACTACAGTTCAGCAGTCAACACCATAGTTCCATCCAGGCTCGACAAGAAGCTCAGAGACCCCGGCCTTCACCCTGCTTTGTGGCAGTTGGATCCTGGACTTCCTGTCAGATTGCCAGCAGGTTGTAAGAGTGGGCTCCCTCACCTCCAACCCTCTGACTCTCAATACAGGAGCCCCTCAGGGCTGCGTACTGAGTCCCCTCCTTTACTCTCAGTATACCCATGACTATATATCACCACCCATTGCTCTAATCTGCTAATCAAAATTTGCCGATAACACTTCATTGATTGACCTTATCTCAAATAATAACGAGGTGTCCTACAGTGGTGTCAAGAAAACAACCTCTCCCTCAATGTCAGAAAAACAAAGGAGCTGGTTGTGGATTATAGGAGGAATGGAGATGGGATAACCCCTATTGACGTCAATGGATCTGGGATTGAGAGGGTAAACAGCTTTAGGTTCCTCGGCATCCACATCACCAAGGACCTCACGTGATCTGTACATACCAGCTGTGTGTTGAAAAAGGCACAACAGCGCCTCTTTCACCTCAGGTGGTTGAGGAAGTTTGGTATGGGCCCCCAAATCCTAAGAACTTTCTATCGGGGCACAATTGAGAGTATCCTGACTGGCTGCATCACTGCCTGGTATGGGAATTGTACCTCCCTCGATCACAGGATTCTGCAGAGAGTGGTGCGGATAGCCCAGCACGTCTGTAGTTGTGAACTTCCCATGATTCAGGACGTTTACAAGGACAGGTGTGTAAAAAAGGTCCAAAGGATCATTGGAAACCCGTCACCCCAACCATAATTTATTCCAGCTGCTACCATTTGGAAAGTGATACCACAGCATAAAAGCCAGGCAACAGGCTCTGGGACAGCTTCCTCCACCAGGTCATCTGATTGACAAACTCACATTGATTTGAGCTATATTACATTGACTGTTCTATTTATTATAAATTATGATTGCACATTGCATATTAAGATGGAGACATAACGTAAAGATTTTTACCTCTCATGTATGTGAAGAATGTAAGAAATAAGGTCAATTCAATTCAATTGTCGTGTCTATTCTGAGGCAACTCACTCAGCTTTGGTCCCCACTGGACACTCAGCTCTCACCTGTATTACATGTGACAGCAGCCAAAGCCCGGTACACCACTCTGACAGGTGGGCTAAATGAGGTGATGGTAGCAGGTGGGCCTCATACCTGGTGAGATAAGGACATGTCTGTCCTAGCATGTGAAGTCAACTCCAGCAGACTGGGTGGATGAGAGCAACTGTGAGATCCAACAGCCAGAAGAATGGTTCTGCAACACCATGTGATCTGTGGACCAGCCACAGAAGATGTCACGGTCATCCACTCCAACCAAGGAAGTTCCCAGTTTGTGACTCTTGTTCGTACCACTGGACCTGGACTTCTGAGGTCGAGAAGGAAGCACTGTCCTAGAGCAATGGCTTTTCCACTTCAAAAACTCTCCGGCACAGGTTTCTTCGTGCAATTCACTTCATCTGAAATCTAACTGCCATCATCGGATATGATAGACAACCAGATTAATCGACCAATTAATCATGAATTGACCTTGAATGTTCTGTAGTGCATAGGTCCTGTCAGCAGTTTTTGTAGTAATCCAATTTCTCATAGATCTTAAAAATTAAAGTAAGCATTCTTGGATTGTTTCCATGTCCCCAGCTACATTCTGCCCTGTTATTGTTCACGTTGTTGAAGTGGTCTGAATATCCGCACAGAGCTGTACCATAAATACTCATGGTTTAGACCATAAACGCTCATGGTTTAGACCATAAAGGCTCATGGTTTAGAGCATAAATGCTCATGGTTTAGACCATAAGTGCTCATGGTTTAGACCATAAATGCTCATGGTTTAGACCACATATTGAATCAGTTGGACTCACAGTGCTTGCACAGAGAGTTTAGTGAGAGATGGATACGAACTGAGTTCTGGAGTCTTTCCTGGGGTTAGAGGTCTGTTCGTGTGTGTGAGGGGTGGAGGGGTGGAAAAGGACTTGTTTTGCTGACGTTGCTGTGGGTTGTGTTGTTCTGCTGAACATTGTAGACATGCTATGTTGGTATCATGCGTGGCAACAGTTGCAGGCTGCCTCAGCACATCCACAGGTGTGTTGGTTTTAACACAAACAACACATTTCACATTCCACATTCCACACAAACATGGATAAATAAATCTGACTCTGAAGTCTTCGTCATGTCCTTGCACTTTATTGTCTGCCTACACTGCACTCTCTCAGTAACTAAAATGTTATTCTGCATTCTGTCATCGCCACATTGATGTACTGACGTTATGAACTGATCGGTATGGATGGCACGTAAAACAATAATTTTCACCCTACATTTGGTGATTATAAACCAGTTCACCATTTGGTCTATCCCAGGGCATAGAGATGTTTTAGGAAGAGTAACAACATTGCAAATTTCCTGTATGTGTACAGTACTGTGCTGAAGTCATATATATATAGCTAGGGTAGCTAAGACTTTTACACAGTATCATGTTTGTCAACGCAGAGCGGAGAGTAAGTTTGTAAATCTGGCTGGAGAAAACGATGCTGGGAGTGGCAAGGGTGGAGAACCATGGGAGGGCCGTGGATAGATGGCAGAGCAGGAGTGCCAGGGGAGGGATGTGGTGTGGGTGCCCTGAGACACCAGATAAGGTCATTTGATTCCGAAAAGTTCCTTTGTGGCAGCGGTACTGTGCAATACATAAAATTACTAAAGTACTGTGCAAAGGTCTCAGGCATCCTAGCTATAATGAAGAGCCTAAGACTTTTGCAAGCATTGTTTATAGACAAAAATAACTTGTACATTTCAGGCTGAAATGATAAACTTACTTCACAGATGCTGCTGATCTGTTGTGTATTCCTTGCATTTCCTGTTATTGTTTCTATTTGTAGAATAAATTGAACATAATTGGTGCTTCAGAAAACACGTCTTCCAAGCAATACACCATGAAAGACATCCATTCAGGTTGTGAAACCTCGTGACATTTGGTTTTAATGATCTCATATTGCTATTGGGTTGAAATGCTGAATGGTATCTATTTAAGGATCAAAAACAGCTTGTAATGATATTACACAGCACATGTGTAATGGATTTTGCCAAATGCTCCAAGTTGCAGCAGAAAAAAAGGCATTTGCTGTTTTCAGTAAACAGATTTTTTGCTAACAAATCATTTGGGTCTTCTTGTTCTATATGGCAAGTTACAGACTAGACAAATTGTCTAGTTACTCACATTGCCAATCATCAGGTTCCTGCTGACAAAACCTTATTAACTGAAGTGATTTAGGTAAGTTTGAATGAACGTTGAGGTGAGGTTTCATGAGCGGGTGATTTAGGTTCCCATCTTGCACCCAGTTTGGGGTCTTAACCTCACACAACAGGTCAAGACATTCAGATACAGCCCAAATGTGGGGGGGGGGGAGTGGGGGGGAGAGAGAGGGAGGGAGGGAGAGAGGGGGGGGGGGAGAGAGAGAGAGAGAGAGAGAGAGAGAGAGAGAGAGAGAGACTGAGACTGTAGCAGATCAACAGTTCACTAACTTTAATGAGACCTGTTGAACAATTTAAAGTAAAAGAAAAACAATAGACATTAGGTCAGCAGAGCCGTTAACTAAAACTCTCTAATTGAAAGTAACGCCAACACTGCTGCTGGAAACAATAATTAAATATTAAATGAATTCCACTCCTTGACAGTGTCTGTTGAAATGGAAGTCTTCTCTCCTGGACAAGGATGAGGGTAAGCAGAGAATGTAAACGCTGCCATGCTTTTTGTCAAGTCTCGACAAGACTAAAATAAAAAAAAGGAAGTTAAATACCACCAAAATGGCAAAGGTTCCATCCACAACGTCGACTGCATTTTTTTCCATAAGTGCAGCCTGGCGTGTTGAGTTTACCCAGTATTTTGTGTGTGTTGCCACCATAATGGACAACTAACTAGCTGGAACGTGCAAACTGATGAGCATGATTGTCGAACCTGCTACACAGCCGGCCTGTGCGGGTACATAGACCCTGCACAGAGTCCGTGGTTGTGACACTACATATTTCAGCATGTAGGTTATCACGAATAAAACAAAGTGAGGCATTTTATGTTTCATGCAGTATGTCTATGAAGGTTCTCAGTCATCCAGATCATTGTAATCCAAGGCAACTGGACTTGTTGTGTTGTCAGGGGACGATTCGCCACTCATCTGAAAGGCTTGAGTTCTGATCCTTGGTGGGTGGTTTTCCCGCTTATAAACTCTGTGAGTTGTTTAAAGGTACAGCAATCACATGAGGGTCATTAAGAGTCATAGAGGTAATGACAGGGTCATTAGTCTTTCCATGAATGGAGGTGTGAGCTGTTGTGGAGACGCCGGGGTAGAGATACTAGGACTGCATTTTAAATAGCTGATAGGAGGTGTCGTACCTCACCCCCTCTGTTCAGGGATGGGTTTTCCAGTTTGACAAAGGTGGCTTCGTTAACCCCTCTTCCAAACCACCTGTCCTTCCTGTCCACAATGTGCACATTGTTATCATCAAAGGAGTGTCCCTTGTCCTTTAGGTGTAGATATACAGCCGAGTCGTGACCTGAGATGTTAGCCCTCCTGTGTTGGGCCATTGTTTGTGATGTGGTGTTTTGTCTCGGCAATATACAGATCTGAGCAGTTCTCATTGCACTGGATAGCACCACAGCACTGGAGAGGCATAGGAGTAGACAATGTCGAGCCAATCGCAACAATAGGTCAATGGCAGACACAAAACTCAATGGCTCTTCACACAGTCTTAGACCAGCTGGATAACACAAACACCTATGTCAAGATGCTGTTCATTGACTATAGCTCAGCATTTAACACCATCATTCCCACAATCCTGATTGAGAAGTTACAGAACCTGGGCCTCTGTACCACCGTCTGCAATTGGATCGTCGACTTCCTAACTGGAAGACCACAGTCTGTGTGGATTGGTGATAACATCTCCTCCTCGCAGATGATCAACACTGGTACACCTCAGGGGTGTGTGCTTAGCCCACTGCTTTACTCTCAAAACCATAATTTCCTCCAAGCTCGACAAGAAGCTCAGAGACCTCGGCCTTCACCCTGCCTTGTGTAGCTGGATCCTGGACTTCCTGTTAGATCATCAGCAGGTGGTAAGAGTGGGCTCCCTCACCTCTGCCCCTCTGACCCCAACACAGGAGCCCCCCAGGGCTGTGTCCTAAGCCCCCTCCTTTACTCTCTGTATACCCATGACTGTGTCGTCACCCACAGCTCCAATCTGCTAATTAAATTTGCTGATTACACTACACTGATTGGCCTAATCTCAAATAATAATGAGGCAGCCTACAGAGAGGAAGTCATCACCCTGACACAGCGGTGTTAAGAAAACAACCTCTCCTTCAATGTCACAAAAACAAAGGAGCTGGTTGTGGACTACAGGAGGAGTGGAGAAAGGCTAACCCCTATTGACATCAATGGATCTGGGGTTGAGAGGGTGAACAGTTTTAAGTTCCCAGCATGAACATCTCACGAGGACCTCACGTGGTCTGTACACACCAGCTGTGTGGCCAAAAAAAGCACAACAGCGCCTCTTTCACCTCAGATGGTTGAAGAAGTTTGGTATGGGCCCCAACTCCTAAGAATTTTCTACAGGGGCACAACTGAGAGCATCCTGACTGGCTGCATCACTGCCTGGTATGGGAACTGTACCTCCCTCAATCGCAGGATCCTGCAGAGAGTGGTGCGGACAGCCCAGCACATCTGTAGATGTGAACTTCCCCCTATTCAGGACATTTACAGAGACAGGTGTGTGAAAAGGAACCGAAGGATCATTGGAGACCCAAGTCACCTCAACCACAAACTGTTCCAGCTGCTACTATCCAGGAAATGGTACCGCAGCATAAAAGCCAGGACCAGCAGGCTCCGGGACAACTTCTTCCACCAGGCCATCAGTATCACTCACAGACACACACAGTGTTACAGACACAGCATGAGATAAACAACATTCACAAGAAAAACATGAATTGAATATAAATGATTAAACCTTCAGCTAGAGAAGCAGGTTTAGACCAGTCAGCCACCATGATGCTGCCCAGCTCGATGAGTATGCCCGTGCTGGGTAAATCGATGTTATATGCCTTGACAGGAGGAGGAGTTTCGACATTGAGGGTGATGGTCTCAGACTTTCTCTGTCTGACTCTGTCACATCCATGACACTAGTGAAGTGTTGGCTGTTATTTCCCACTTTGCTGTTTGGATCACTCATGGTGATGGTTATGTTGTGGAATGGTGTTAATTGTACCTTTGGATGCAGCTGATAGCAGAATACGTCCCTTCATTCAATGGTGCTATTGTTATTCGGAGCATAACACTGGATCACAGTCACGTTCACTTGCTTCCCTTTCAGCCTAACTCTCATCAGCCCACTGTTGATTGGTTTCCACTGCAGCAAGCATGTTTCAATGCCTTTCTTCAAAGTGACTGCTATACCATCATGATGCTGACCATCTACCCGTCCCGAGTATAAAACTCTTTCACCAGTTAATGCCTTTGGTCTGCCAGACCCTGCCCATCTCCTTTCATTGCTGCCCAGTACATGCAGGTTGCAATGACATATTTCTGCAGTTATTTGTGTTAGCTTGCCAGTGTTGTTTATGGTTCGTACATTCCAAAAATCAATTTAGGTCTTGGTCTCGGCAGTGTTCAGGCCATCATGCCAGTAGCTTCCTAGTGGTTTCCAATACTGTCAGTCATGTAAATCCCGGTTGAAGACTCAGGAATACCATCACACACAGATATATGATTCTTCATTACTCTTTCCGTAGCAATTTCTTTTTGACCAGTCAGGGTTGTTAGCCCTGAGCTGAACCCCTCAACCTGGAGAAGCAATGGACAACTCTTAGTCTGGCTTCTATCCTTTGGTCTGTTTGGTATGGGTGACCCTACCAAGACTCAAAGCACAAGGCACTGACTCCAGCCAGCATTGCTCTCCAGGTCATTGAGGTACAGAAGAGTCCAAACTCTGTGACAGTGTAGTGGTCCTCCTGGAGGACCTGAACAGTTGGTGCAGCATTAAACATTTACACACATGTGTAACAAAGCAAATTTTCCCAGCTCAAGGATAGCATCTCCTGGTGGCATCTGCAAACACGTACCATCCGATCAAGGGCAGCTTCTACTCTGCTATCGCAAGACTATTGAACAGTTCCTTTGCATAATAAGATGGACACTTCCCCTCACAATTTACCATGTTGTGGATCTTGCACCTGCACTGCACTCTCTCTGTAACTGTAATACTTTACTCTGCATTCTGTTACTGGTGTTCCCTTGTACTGTACTGTAACCTCGATGTACTGTAACAGTTTGGCACGGACTAGATGGGCCAAAGGGCCTGTTTCACAGTTGTAGTGTTCCATGACTTCTACTGGTGAGATAATCTGAACAGATGACATGCAAAACAAACGACCTCTGTCCACGTGATGACGATAAACTACTTAACCAATGACTAAGGTGGATTTTGATGTGAGCCAAGTTGGCAGACCCTGGAGTAGACAGTCATTGGAATTGCTTCCCAGGGCGATCCATTCAAATACAGATTATGTCAATCTACAGAACTAGGCATTCCAGGATCTTGTGTAAGAGAAGTGGGAGTCTGGACACATCTGGAATATAACATTGAATTTTGTCCTTTGATTTGCAAAAGCTTCCAGAACTGTTTTTTTTTGTGTGTTATCCCGGGGTTTATCCTGAGTAACTACATACTGTAGTAGTCAAAGTCAAAGTGGGTATATGTCACCATATACTACCCTGAGATACATCTTCTTGTGGGTACTTACAAGAAAATGAAAAAAACAATAGAATTATTAAAAACTAAACATAAAGACTTATAAACAACCAATATGCAAAAGAAGACAAATTGTGAAAATATAAAAAAGACATTAGTACTGCAAGTAACACACACAAACTGCTGGAGGAACTCAGCAGGTCAGGCAGCATTTATGGAACGGGGTAAACAGTTGATGTTTCGAGCCGAGACCCTTCATCAGGACTGAAAGCAGGAGTTGTAGAGGGCCCTCGAAAGTGAGCCTGTAGGTTGTTAGATCAGTGCGGTGTTTAGATGAGTTCAGGAGCCTGATGGTTGTAATAGGGGTTGATGGCTGTAAAAATTTAACAATGTACCAAGATGGCAAAGGTCTCAGCTTCCTTTCATCTCCCTCGTGCTCTGCAAGAACCTTGACAAAAACACTTTAACTTGAATTACACCCCACCCCCAACCACTCAATTCCTCCAGCATCTTGTTTTTGTTCCAGATTTCCAGCCTCTGCAGAATCTCGCGTCTTTAACTTATTTCTTTTTGTTAAACTGGCCACTGGACTGTGAGACAATGTGACCAGCATTTCAGGCTTCTCACATCCAGTGACCCCACAGGAAACAACCATATGGTGGGTGCATGGAGGCGGGGGGGGGGCGGGGGAGGTGAAGTGGTAGAAGTGTGTGGGACACACAGTGTCTCTGTACCCCCAGGTTCAAGCTCAGAGCTAAATGAAGAACTTGGGTGTCACTCCAGGGAGACCTGCGTCAATGTGGCCATGGGAGACACCCCGATGTAGGCATACCGTCCATTCCCCCAAGGCAGAGATTTAAACAATACTTTGTCAATCACCAAAGACTTTTGCAAATTTCTACAAATGTCGAGTGAAGATCATTCTGAATGGTTGCATCACCGTCTGGTAGGGAGGCTCCTGTACACAGGATGGTAGGAGACTGCGGAGGGCTGTAAACTCAGCCATCTCCATCACAGGCACAACCCTCCCCTCCCCTCCACCACCAAGAACATCTTCAAAGAGCACTGCCTCAGGAAGGCAGCATCTATCTTTGAGAACCCTCACCATCCGGGACATACCCTCTTCTCATCACTACCATCAGGGAGGAGCTACAGGAGCCTGAAGACTCACACTCAGTGGTTCAGGGACAGCTTCTTCCCTTTGGCCATCAGAGTTTTGAATGGACAATGAAATCATGAACATTAACTCATTATTCTTTATTTTTGCTCAATTTATTTATATTTTCATTTACAGTAATTTTATGTCTTTTCAATCTACTGCTGCCACATAAAACTGAGGTGCAAAGGGAATTGGTAGTCCTTATGCAGGATTTCCTGAAGGTCAATTTGCAGATTGAGTTGGTGGTGAGGAAGGCAGATGTAATGTTGGAATTCATTTCAAGATAACTAGAATATAAAAGTTGGGATGTAAAGCTGAGGCTTTGTAAATCACTGGTGAGGCTTCTCATGGAGCATTGTGAGTATGCCACTTATCTAAGAAAGTATGTGCTGATATTGGAGATGGTTCAATGGAAGTTCATGAAAATGATTCTAGGGTTGCAAGGCTTGTCATGAGGAGCTTTTGATGGCTTTAGGCCTCTACTGACTGGAATTTACAAGAATGAGAGTGACCTCATTAAAACCTATCAAATGTTGAAAGGCCTCAATAGAGTGGATGTGGAGAGGACGTTTTCTGTAGTGGGAGTGTCTAAAACCAGACGGCTCAGCCTCAGAATAGAGGGGTGTCCTTTTAGAACAGAGATGAGGAGGAATTTCTTTAGGCAGAGCGTGGTGAATCTGTGGAATTCATTGCCACGGGGGACAATCGAGGCCAAGCCATTGGATATATACAAGGCAGAGGTTGATAGATTCTTCATTGGTCAGAGCATGAAGAGATACGGAGAGAAAGCTGGAGACTGGGGCTGAGAGGGAAAATGTATCAGCTATGATGAAATGGTGGAGCAGACTCGACGAGCCAAATGGCCTAATTCTTCTCCTATACCTTATGGTCTTATGATCTTAAAACTGCAAATTTAATGTAACATAAAACAGTGAGAATAAACCTGATTCTGAATCTGATTCCATCTCCTTCCAGCCACTACCACCTACAATCTTCAGAGTAAAACAACTTGTGTAAGAGAATCTGGATGAAACCTTTAAGTGAACAACTTGGGCACCAAGTAGATGCTGGTATTTACCAGAGGGTTTATAAACAACACTCCATGGAAGAAAGTCATGTCACTCCTGGCACAGTCTGTACGAACAGCCCTGAAGAGAATTGCATAGGTTCAAAACAACTTTCTTGGCAGAGCAGCCTTACTTTGAGTCTGTTCCTTTGAAAGCAAAAGAAAAAAAAATTGGATATTTATTTAATTGCCAATTTTCTCTCTTTCAAAACTTTCCCTCATTCTGTGCCAGAAGATGCAAGTTTGATTTTATCATTGGGCTCAGAGATAATTTTAACTCTTACGTTAATGGCATTTTATAACATTTGTGTGGCGTAATTATACCTCCATAATTTGAATTTTTGTCAGTAATTAATTATTCTAGCAACTCCCATGTTGCTTGTGTTCCGAATGCTTGTTGCGGACTGCTTGTTTCTGTTGTGAACATATCGAATTGTAACCCTTTTGCTTTGGGCACTTTGAATACATCAGTCATGTTTAATGTCTTCATCTTGGTCCTCACTTCCTCTGATTTTTTTCCTGCTAATTTGGAATCCACAGCAATCCATTTCAGGTTTTGCAGACCAACAGAGGAATGCTGGTGACATTAGCAGACCTACTGTGTCATTAGCCACGCCTCGGAGAGCACTTCTTACGGACTGGTTTATCTGGATGATGATTCACCTTAGATAGGTCTGGAATTAATAACAATCAGAATCAGATTTAATATCATTGACATATGCCATGAACTGTGATGTTTCGCAGCAGCATACAGTGCAATACATAAAATCTATAAATTACAATTATATATACATATTTGGAAACCCATGGGCTCGTTATGGAGAGTCAACATAACTTTGTGTGGGGCAAGTCGTGTCTTCCTAACTTAACTGAGTTTTTTGATGAGGTGACGAGAGTGATTGACGAAGGTAGAGCTGTAGATGTTGCCTGCATGGATTTCAGTAAGGTCTTTGACAAGGTCCCTCATGGGAGGCTCTTCCAGAAGATTCATGGGATCGATGGTGAATTGGCTGTTTGGATTCAGAACTGGCTTGCCCGTAGACGACAGAGGGTCACGGTCAAAGAGACTTATTCTAACTGGAGGTCTGTGAATAGTGGGGTTCCGCAGGGGTCTGTACTAGGATCTCTGCTGTTTGAGATGTATGGAAATTTCCTGGATTGAACTGTAGATGGGTGGGTTAGTAAGCTTGCAGATGACGCAAAGATTGGTGGTGTTGTGGGTAGCGTAGGTGACTGGTAAAGAATACAGTGGGAGAAAGATCATTTATGGGTATGGGCAGAGAAATGGCAGATGGAGTTTAACCTGGCCAAATGTGAAGATTTGCACCTTAATAAGTCAAATGTAAAGAGGCAGTAAGTACACTGTTAAGGGCAAGACCCTTGACAGTGTTGATGAGCAGAAGGATCTTGGGGTCCAACTTGATAGTTCCTTGAAAGTGGCTGCACAGGTTGATGGGGGGGGGGGGGGGGTTTAAGAAGGCCTAAGACATGCTTGCCTTCATTAGTCAAAGCATTGAGTTCAGAAGTTGAGGAAGTTATCTTGCAGCTTCATAACAGTCTAAGTAGGCCGTGTGTGGAATGTTGCATACGGTTCTGGTCGCCCACTATAGAATGGATATTTTGGAGGGGGTGCAGAAGAGCTTCACGAGGATGCTGTCTGGTTTAGAGGGCATGTGCTATCACGAGAGGCTGGACAAACTTGGGTTGTTTTCTCTGGAGCAGTGGAGGCTGAGGAGAGATCTGATAGAGGTTTGTAAGATAATGAGAAGTACAGGTAGAGTAGACAAGGAGTATCTATTTTCCAGGGTTGAAATGTCTGATAGCAGAGAGCATGTATTGAAGGTGAGAGGTGGCATTTTTAAAGGAGATGTAAGGGGCAAGGTTTTTACACAGAAGTGGTGGAATGCGCTGCCTGGGGTGGTGGCAGAGGCAGATATGTTAGGGATTTTTAAGAAAGGTTTAGATTGGCACATGGATAGAGGGATATGGACATTATGTAGGCAGAGGGGTAGA
Source organism: Mobula birostris (assembly GCF_030028105.1). Taxonomy (NCBI): domain Eukaryota; kingdom Metazoa; phylum Chordata; class Chondrichthyes; order Myliobatiformes; family Myliobatidae; genus Mobula; species Mobula birostris. The sequence goes on from NC_092387.1 coordinate 69,841,147, forward strand.
GTTTAGTTGGCCATTTGATTACTAATTTAGTTGGCTTCATGCAGAACTTAGTGAACCAAAAGGCCTGTTCTGTGCTGTAATTTTTTATGACTCTATGAGTCTGCAAACAGTGACTGTTGTAATCTTCACTAGAAATACTTTTCATGCACGCCAAGCGCCTGCAGACACTGAAATATGGAGTGAAAAACAACACACTGGAGTAGCCCAGTGGGCCACGCAGCATCTGTGGAATCATGCGGATAGTTAGTCAGAGGCTTTTCCCCAGGGCTGAAATGACTAACACCAGAGGGCACAGTTTTAAGGTGCTTGGAAGTAGGTTCAGAGGGGATGTCAGGGATAAGTTTTTTATGCAGAGAGTGGTGAGTGTGTGGAATGGGCTACTGGCAACGGTGGTGGAGTCAGATACAATAGGGTCTTTTTAGAGACTCCTGGATAGGTACATGGAGCTCAAAAAAATAGCGGGCTATGGGTAAGTACATGTTCGGCACAGCATTGTGGGCCGAAGGGCCTGTATCCTGCAGTAGCTTTTCTATGTTTCTATGTGGGAGGAAAGGGAAAGCAAAAGAGTGTGATCAACATGGTCATTTACAGAATGGGTGGAAGCACAGGAGATGGGCAAAGTGTTAAGTAAATATTTTATTTTATTTAAGGCAGAACAGGCCCTTCTGTCCCAATGAGCCACAGCGCCCAGCTACCCCACCTGTTTCACTCTAGCCTAATCACAGGGCAATCTACCATGACCAATTAACCAATCAGCTGGTATGTCTTTGGACTGTGGGAGGAAACCAGAGCCCCCGTAGGAAACCCACGAAGCCACGGGAAGAACATGCAAACTTCCTCGCAGAGGATGCCAGAATTGAACTTTGAATTCTGACGCCCCCTGCTGTAATCGCATCGCGCTGACTGCTACACTGCCTTGGCGTCCCACTGAGAAGGTTCTGGAAGCTGGGAATTCCGGGAAGGAAAATTATAACAGAAGAGGAGATGCTGGGGGTATGAAGTTTGTGTGAGGTAGGTTGGAAAGTGAGCTGTGAGGAGGAGGCAGAGTCTACGAAGGTTGACAGGACAGTCACAAGAATGGACAAGAAAGTTGAAATGGAATACAAGTGTGAGGGGAAAGATTAACTTTACTTGTCACATATACATTGCAACATACAGTGAGGACTGTTGAGAGAGATAGACGGACAGATAACACTCACAAAATGCAGGAGGAATTCAGTAGGTCAGGTAGCATCATAGAGAGGAATGAAGTGTCGATGTTTCAGGACAAGACCCATCATCAGGACAGGTTTTAAACAGAATGTTTATGAGACCTTCGAACTTCTCCATTGAGTGACAATGATGCTGAGTTAAGGATCTCAAAATGTTGACTGTCCGTTTCTCCCTGTAGATACTGTCTGGCCCAATGAGTGTCTTCAGCATCTTGAGGGCATCTTCAGACTCCAGCATCCGTAGCATCTTGTGTATCCAAGAGAAGTGGAGTCTTTAGTAAGCGTCAGCCGTTCAGTGATAACCTGAAAAAAAACATTTCCTGACATGGAGAGCTGCTTGTTTGTGGAACTCTCGACCACAGGGAGCGGTGGATGAATTTATCCAAGATGGAAGTTGGTAGGACTTTGCAGTTAAGGATGAATAGGCACAGGATGTTTGTTATGAGTTCAAATGCTGTAATTAGATTACATTAGATTTTGAGGACACGCAGTCCTCTTTTATTGACATTTAATAATGCATGCATTAAGATATGATGCAATATTCCTCTGATGTGATATCACAGAAACACAGGACAGACCAAGACTGAAAAACTGACAAAAACCACATAATTATAACATATAGTTACAACAGTGCAACAATACTGTAACCTCATGAAGAACAGTCCATGGCACAGTTAAAAAAGTTCAAAGTTTCTCGAAAGTCCCACATCTCACGCAGACGGGAGAAGGAAGAAAACTCTCCCTGCCATGCCCGACCACAGTCCGACTCTGAGTCGTCCGAAAACTTCGAGCCTCCGACTAGCCCTCCAACACCAAGCACCGAGCACCATCTCTGCCGAGCGCTTCGACCCCAGCCCTGGCCGCCAGCAACAGGCAAAGCCGAGGATTTGGGGCCTTCCCTCCGGAGATTCTCGATCGCACAGTAGCAGCGGCAGCGAGCCAGGCATTTCAGAAGTTACTCCAGATGTTCCTCCGTGCTTCTCACGGCTGTCTCCATCAAATCAGAATTGTGCACGGTACCCTATTTAACAAATACGATATTATTTCACTGGAGAGGCTACGTGCGCTGCATCGCGCCGCCATCTTCTCCTCCTGCCATTAGCCGTGAAAAATAAAATATATACACTACATGATTATTTTGGGTTACACCTAGTTGGAAATAATTTGTTAATAATAGTTTAACTGTTTTCTGCTTTGAGGCAGAACGGAGGGCAGCAGCAGGCTGGACACCAGAGTGGAGGTGCACTAACCTTGCACTCAGTGTCGGTGAGAACAGGAGTTGATTGTGGACTTCAGGAAGAGGAAGTCAAGGAAACACGCACCAGTCATTTACAAGGGGTTAGAAGTGGAAAAAGTCAACATCTCAGAGGATCTTTCCCGTGTCCGACACATTGACGTAATCGTGAAGAGGGCACACCACAGGCTACATTTCATTAGGATTTTGAGGAGATTTGGTATGTCACCAAAAAACAAAACTCCAGCAAATTTCTACAGACATATTGTGGAGAGCATTTCAACTGGGTGCATCACTGTCTGGTATGGAGGGCTGCTGCACAGGGTCGGAAAAAGCTGCGGAGGGTTGCAAACTCAGCCGACTCCATCATGAGCACTAACCTTCCCAGCATCAAAATGTACTGTCTCAGGGAGGCAGCATCTATCACTAAAGAACCCCGCCATCCAGGACACGCCCTCTTCTCATTACTACCATCAACGAGGAGGGACAGGGACCTGAAGCCAAACGCTCAACATTTTAGGAACAACTCCTTCCCTTCCACCATCAGATTTCTGAATGGACAATGAGCCCATGGACACTACCTCACCAATTGGCTCTCTTTTTACACTATTTATTTTTTATATATATTCTTATTGTAAGTTATAGTATTTTATATGTATTGCACGGTTCTCCTGCCACAAAACAACAAGTTTCTTGATCTATGTCAGTGATAACAATGCTGATTCTGATTTTGTCAGTGAGAGCCTCAGTTCGAGGTCCCGGCCACTTGTATTGTATTACATACGTAACTGTTCTTGGTTTGGTCACAGTCTGACCCTCACCCAGGGCTCTCTGAAGCTCTGCCAACTCTGGCTCCCCTCGCTCACTGACAGTGTCACCATGAAGCTGGCTGTTTAAACACCAGCAGAGTCCAGCAGCAACCAGTAACCTCTGCAACAGCCACCCCACTGCACGCTGCCTGCTTCTTCTGTTTAAACACCAGCAGAGTCCAGCAACAACCAGCAACTTCTTCAACAGCCACCCCACTGCACGCTGCCTGCTTCTTCTGTTTAAACACCAGCAGAGTCCAGCAACAACCAGCAACTTCTTCAACAGCCACCCCACTGCACGCTGCCTGCTTCTTCTGTTTAAACACCAGCAGAGTCCAGCAACAACCAGCAACTTCTTCAACAGCCACCCCACTGCACGCTGCCTGCTTCTTCTGTTTAAACACCAGCAGAGTCCAGCAGCAACCAGCAACCACTGCAACAATCACCCCACTGCACGCTGCCTGCTTCTTCCCCAGACAAGACAAATTGCTGCTTGTCATCTTCCAAAGGCACACAGCTAGTCAGAGGTTCAGACTGAAAGGTAACCGGCTCTCTAACCAGAGAAACATCATATTTCATTTTTAAGCAGGCTCTTGCTGCAAACTGGATCTTGATGAAAAGATAAAATAAATTAAATTAAGCAAAAACAAAACAGCTGGCAACCTGGATCATATTAAACTTCTGTAATAAACCCAAAGACAATTGCCGTTAGTTAATTGGCTGGTGTAGATTTAAGAGTTGCTTGGCAAATAGCAATTGAAGAGAATGCTCACCAGACTAGAATTCAGCTTAATTCATGACATAAAGACAGAGAACTGATTGAATTCTGGTAGTAAAGTTGTAGACATAACACTTGGCCTGCCTCTGCTTCCCTGATCTCATTTGATGATTGTTGAGTGAAATGGTGTCTGCCCCAGACAGAGTAAAAGGCATCGAGGCAGTTCATGGTTTATCAGAGACTGAGGGGTTTGAAAGAACCCACTTTCCCCACACTTGCTCTGGACGACCCCACACTTCCACAAGCCTGTGGCTTTGTTCCCTCCTGCCAGTAATGACAGCCTCTCATGGGTACTAATCTCCCCAAGACTGGGGCATCTTCAAAGGGCAAATGCCTCAAGAAAGTGGGCTCCATCATTAAGGATGCCCACCACTCAGGACATGCCCCCTTCTCTTTGCTGCCATCGAGGAGAGGAGGCGGTGCTGAAGCATGAAGACACGAGCTCAACCTTTCTGGAACAGCTTCTTCCCTTCTACCAACAGATTTCTGAATGGACGATGAACCCACGAACACAATCTCACTATTTTTGCTCTCTTTTTGCACGACTTATTTTTAATAAAAGAATAAAACACACAACACACACACACACATATACACCTGCACACAAATAAACACACACACCACACATATCTATAGCTTGGGGAAAAATACACATGCAGGACAACAAATACTTTTTTCAGGTCTTTAATTCCTTTATCTGTTTTAGATGTTGTAATGTAAAAAGAGAGTATCAAAAGAAAAATAGCAAAAAGAACTAAACAAACAGCTCCTGCTGTTGCAATCTCAGATTAATTTCGCTCTACACCCTTGTTACACATGCAGTGTAAAAATAAATAAAACAATATATACAAAACCAATATGGTAGGGGCAATTCTAAAAACAATACAAACATTAGAGTCCTGTACCTTATACACAACATCAAAAATATGAATAAAATAATATGGGGAGGCGGGAAGAGAAGATGGCGGCGTGCCCACGCGTGCAGCCTCCGGTGAAAAATGATATTGTATCTGTTAAATAGGGGCCGTGGACAATTCTGATTTGATGGAGAATGGATGTGAAAGCACAGAGGAACATCTGGAGAAATTTCTGAAACGCTCCTTCGCTGCTGTCGTTACTACGCGGTCTGGAAACTTTCGGAGGGTAGGCCTCAAAATCCCCGGCCTTGCCTGCTTTTGGCGACCAAGAAGGAGGTCGAATCGTTCGGGCAGAGATGGCGCTCAGTACTCGGTGTCGGAGAGCTGATCAGAGCTCGAAGTTTTCGGATGTCTCAGAGTCGGATTGTGGTCAGCATGGCAGGGAGAGTTTTTCTTCCTTCTCCCGTCTGTGAGAGATGTGGGACATTTGAGAGACTTTGAACTGTACTGTGCTCACGGACTTCTTCATCAAGTTACAGTATTGTTGCACTGTTGTAACTATATGTTATAATTATTTGGTTTTGTCAGTTTTTTCAGTCTTGGTCTGTCCTGTGTTTTGTGATATCACACCAGAGGAAATATTGTATCATTTCTTAATGCATGCATTACTAAATAACAATAAAAGAGGACTACGTGTCTTCGTAATTTAAATACATCTCATCTTAACTAAGAGATATACTTACTTTGGCACACATGTGCTTAACTTCCAAACACGTACAGGCTAGACCCTGAAACAAGTTCTCTTCACTCACACTGCGTAAACAGAGGTTAACACATTCACATTACTCCGTTACCTTCACATTTCGGTCATGAAACAATAAAGTAAGACAAAAATAAACTTTTACAATATATTGCCTTGTAGTTTAAATTACTGGAAAGACTAACCTACTGGGCCGATAAGGAACGTTGCACAACCACGCTCTCCGATGCTGATACCTTACTCATGAAAATCATATGACTAGCATTCGATGTTGTTCTGGAACTTTGTAACTCTTCTTTCTACTCCACATGTGCATAGTGACATCACCATTTCTCTTAAAGGCACAGCAGCTATTTTAGCATTACCAAGATGCACTTTGTCAATAAAAAATTATATTCACCTGTCACCTGGTTACATTCTCCCCTGCATGCAGGTAAGAGTCCTTGATTACTAGCTCACAGCAAAGGTACTTTCAACCTCTTTAACGGCTTCTCTGAAGAGAACTGAACTTGGACTGGCCAGTGTCTGTGACCCTGCCGCAGTACCTATGGAGGCCACATCTCGGACTGACCTTGGTTCGTGATGTGGGTTAGGGTGCTGTCCAGCATTTACTCTTTTACTCCTGCGGGGTGCTGCTACAGGGAGACTACCAACATCTGACCCTGTATCAGCTGTCACAGGCACTATGGTCTCAGTTCCCGAAGTTTTGCCATCAAAGCTAGGGTTGAGATTATGTACACCCTGTTCTGACACACCTTCTCCCAATATCACACCATTCTCTGAATCCTCAGAGTCTGATTCATGTCCCAGGGAAGGGTTGACCTGAATTACAGGAGTTTGTAGTCTCCTTTTAGGAACTGGGGTGGGAACGTTCTGTCCACCCTGTTTACCCTGTTTACCCTGTTTACCCTCCTAATAGGCCCTCCCCCCCATAGATTCCACAGTGTAAGTGTTGTCTTGCACCTTTACCACCCTGTGGACAGTTGATTTCCAAGCATCCTGGATCTTATTACAGCCTAATGATCTGTTCCTGAGGTAAACCAGTGCATTTACGTCAATCTGGGGAAAATAAATTTTATCCTCCTGTCAGGCAATGCGTTCTGCCGCCTTCTGTTCAGAGTATTCTTTCACTCTGGCATGAGCATCACTCAGTCGTTACTGATGTATGGCTAACCAGTTATATTTCCTGTCCACAGACTGTTCTCGCCCCAGCAGATCATCCACTGGCAAGTGGAGATCAACACCAAACAGAAGGTAATGAGGGGGATATCTGGCGGTTGCATGAGGCATCACATTATACGCATACAGTAACTCAGGTAAATGCTCTGGCCACCTGCGTTTCTTTGCTGGTGGCAACATACGCAACGAATCATGCATCGTCCTGTTGAAACGCTCACACTGAGCGTTGCCAGTAGGGTGATGGGTGAGTACGACTTTTCTTTACCCTGTACAGTTTTTAAAGCTCAGCTATGACCTCACTTTCAAAGTTGCAGCCCCTGGCCAGAATACAACCATACAGGAACACCATACCTCATAGACCTTTCCCTCAATAGCACCTTTGCTATGGTATCCACCTTTTGATCCCGAGTTGGGAATGCTTGGGTGAACTTTGTAAAAACGTCTGTGACTACTCAGACATTCTCACGCCTATCAGTTGCTGGCTCAGGCACAGTCAAATCTATAGTGACAACTCTGAGTGGCCTAGAAGCAAGAAATGATTTCATGGGGGAACAGATCTTAGGCTGTGGCATTTTAGTTAACACACAATGTGGACAATTTTTGATCCACTGTGCCACATCCTCATGCATGCCCACCCAAAAACATCTGCTTCTCAACTGGTGCAGAGTACGCTCTACGCCTTGATGGCCCATAGAGTCATGTACATACCCTAACACTTTACTCCTCAAGCTGGTATGTAGCAGTAGCTGATAACACTCCCCTGCTTCTCATCCTCAACTACACGATACAGTAACCCCTTACGCTCCCTGATCCTGTCCTAATGTTTTAACGGAGACAAAACCAGTTTAAGCAGAGCTCTACGTCCTTGCCATTTGGCTTTCTTTTTCTGTTCCATAAGTTTCTGAAGACACTTAACACAGGGTCCTGCTGCTGAAAAGTGTGCAAATCCCCAGCAGAATAACCCAGGGAAGCTGGGGTGTGTCCTTGCATCAGATCATTTACATCACCGGTACCAGTCTCAAGAGCTCGAATTTGCTTAACACAGCTTTTAGGACCAGCTATAACCAGTGCTGGGTCAAGAGCAGTGCTGCAATTGATCAGACTACAGATCATCACAGACCTGTCAAACTCAGCATCCTCTGAGATAGGCTCAGGCTCCCCTGCAGATGGCTGCCTGGAGAGAGCATCAGCCATGGTATTGCCCCAACCTGGACGATGGTGAACATCAAAGTCAAACACTGACAGCTGTGAGAGATCCATCTCTGCTCAATTGCACCAAACTTGGCAGTTTTCAAGTGGGATAACAGATTATTGTCAGCAATTACAGTGAATTTGGAACCCTATTAGTAACCACGAAACTTCTCTACTATGGCCTACCTAAGTGCAAGCAGCTCTAATTTCATGCTGCTATAATTCCTACCATTATAGGGATATGCATATGCAATAACCCTCTTTGTCTCTCCCTGTTTCTGGTATAAAACAGCTCCTAGTCTGTGACTGCTTCCATCGGTCTCCACTACGAAAGGCTGTGTGAAATCGGCAAAGCCAAGGATGGGTGAACTGGTCAGTTTCTCCTTGAGCAAGTCAAAGTCACTTTGACATTCTTCCGTCCAAGACTGTTTTAACAGCTGGTTTGTTTTACTTGGACTCCCTGCACCATGACATAAATTCACTACATCATGCAGCAGATCTGCAATCTTTGAGAATCTCTGAATGAACAGTCTATAATAACTATAAAAGCCAAGAAGTGATCTAAAGTCTTTGACTATAGATGGTACTGGCCATTGCTGAACAGCCGAGACCTTCTCGGGATCTGTGCCTGTCCCTTGGCTGATATCTGGTGTCCTAAGAACTTGACTTCTGACTGCAGAAAATGACATTTTTCCAATTTCATCTTCAGCCCTGTTTCCCTGAGGAGATGAAGCACAGTGCCAAGCCTCTCCAAGTGTTCCTGGAAAGTGTGTGAACACACCAGAATATCATCCAGATACACCAGCATAATTTGGAAGACTAAATCATTCATAGTTGCCTGCATGAGTCTATGAAAAGTCACCAGCCCATTGCAGACCCCAAACGGCATGCGAAGATATTCATACAGACCAAACGGGGTCGAAAGAGCCGTCTTATGCCTATTACGCTCCTCCACCGCCACTTGGTGGTAACCACTCGCGAGGTCTATTGTCGAGAAAAATGTACTCCCTGCAGGGCATCAAAATGCGGAGGCATCTTTTTTAGTCTTAAGATTCAGTCTCCACTAATCTACACACAGTCTTATGCTACCATCAGCCGCCCGTACTGACACTGCAGGTGAGGCATACACACTATTGCTCTCCTGAATCATACCCTCCTTCAACAACTTTGAGATGTGCTCTTCCACTTTACTGTTCTGATTTGGTGGAATGTGATGGTACGGCTGTGAAACGGGCTCATCATCAATTTAAATAAATTTCATGCTTGATCTTGTCAGTGTAGCCAAGGTCTTCATCTTCGACTGCAAAGATATCCAGGTACTTAGCCAGTAAAGCTCTTAGCTGAGCTTATTGTTCTTCACCACCTCCAACGTCGAGGTCGTCTAGAATTGATTTTAACTTGAGGTTACTACCCTCGTCCGTTACACCAACTGTTACTTGTTCAATGCCAGCTGAGATCCGCTGAAATCTTACAACACCCTGCTGATCACTACCTACACATTCTACCTTTGACAGTATGCCCAGCCGGGTCCTAGGTGAGAGCCATACATCCTCCCGAGAGAGGTTTAAAAGCTGTGCTGGTAGTGTATGACAACAAGAGTCAACAAGCATGGGAATAGCTACAAGACTTCCTGGTAGAGTTGTGTTAAATGGCTCAGGTAACATCTTATGGTCAGTACCAGGGGTCTTCCTAGCCACAGTGGTAACTACAGATTCAGCAGGTATGGACTCAGTATCATTTCCTGATACTCAGACTACAGCTTTTTTTTCAGTAGTGCACATCCGCACTTTCTGGAAAACATCTCTCCAATCAAAACACAACTTTCCTGCCAGGGTCGTGTCAAATTTGGCATAGACAAGTCATCTACATTGGCTTATAGTGTTCATGCCTACAATGCATGGGACGGGTTGTTCAGTGCTAACAGGATCCTGACTACTAGAAAGCCACAACCGGGAATCTTCATACCCATCACTTGAACCTCTAGCTCTAGATACCCAAGATAAGGAATATCAAGACGGTTAGCAGCTGTTACCCTAAGCCAGCCAGCAGTGGACAACATATCCTCATCTCCTTCATTCAAATATTCTCAAAATAACTGCTCAGTCCTGGTGCCCACTTGACCACCTGTGTCTGACAGACAATGGACAGCGACACCTGGTATCTGGGGCTCAATGACAGGACATGTTGCAGTAACTGGTCATGGGATGTCTGTGCACTGTCTGAGTCTGTGAGTTTCCCTTGGATTGCCCGGCTCACAACAACCTGAGGACTGGACAATTCTGGCTCTACATCTCTTGCACTTCGCCTCTGTGGGCAATTCTTGGCAATATGCCCTCCCACCTGGCCCTTGAAACATATTGGTTGCCCACCCACAGTCAGCCTAGGCCTACTGCTAGTAGCATATGCAACAGCTCTCTGTACAGCCAGCTCTTTCACTGTTTGAGTCAACTCACTAATGGCTTTGCCCAGCTCCACTGGCTAGGATCTTTATGTCCTCGTTGTCCACGGGAGTGGTACCGGAGGATTGGAGGGAGGCGAATGTTGTTCCCTTGTTCAAAAAAGGTAGTAGGGATAGTCCAGGTAACTATAGACCAGTGAGCCTTACGTCTGTGGTGGGAAAGCTGTTGGAAAAGATTCTTAGAGATAGGATCTATAGGCATTTAGAGAATCATGGTCTGATCAGGGAGAGTCAGCATGGCTTTGTGAAGGGCAGATCGTGTCTAACAAGCCTGATAGAGTTCTTTGAGGAGGTGACCAGGCATATAGATGAGGGTAGTGCAGTGGATGTGATCTATATGGATTTTAGTAAGGCATTTGACAAGGTTCCACACGGAAGGCTTATTCCGAAAGTTAGAAGGCATGGGGTCCAGGGAAGTTTGGCCAGGTGGATTCAGAATTGGCTTGCCTGCAGAAAGCAGAGGGTGGTGGTGGAGGGAGTACATTCAGATTGGAGGATTGTGACTAGTGGTGTCCCACAAGGACCTGTTCTGGGACCTCTACTTTTCGTGATTTTTATTAACGACCTGGATGTGGGCGTAGAAGGGTGGGTTGGCAAGTTTGCAGATGACACAAAGGTTGGTGGTGTTGTAGATAGTGTAGAGGATTGTCAAAGATTGCAGAGAGACATTGATAGGATGCAGAAGTGGGCTGAGAAGTGGCAGATGGAGTTCAACCCAGAGAAGTGTGAGGTGGTACACTTTGGAAAGACAAACTCCAAGGCAGAGTACAAAGTAAATGGCAGGATACTTGGTAGTGTGGAGGAGGAGAGGGATCTGGGGGTACATGTCCACAGATCCCTGAAAGTTGCTTCACAGGTGGATAGGGTAGTTAAGAAAGCTTATGGGGTGTTAGCTTTCATAAGTCAAGGGATAGAGTTTAAGAGTCGTGATGTAATGATGCAGCTCTTTAAAACTCTGGTTAGGCCACACTTGGAGTATTGTGTCCAGTTCTGGTCGCCTCACTATAGGAAGGATGTGGAAGCATTGGAAAGGGTACAGAGGAGATTTACCAGGATGCTGCCTGGTTTAGAAAGTATGCATTATGATCAGAGATTAAGGGAGCTAGGGCTTTACTCTTTGAAGAGAAGGAGGATGAGAGGAGACATGATAGAGGTGTACAAGATAATAAGAGGAACAGATAGAGTGGATAGCCAGTGCCTCTTCCCCAGGGCACCACTGCTCAATACAAGAGGCCATGGCTTTAAGGTAAGGGGTGGGAAGTTCAAGGGGGATATTAGAGGAAGGTTTTTTACTCAAAGAGTGGTTGGTGTGTGGAATGCACTGCCTGAGTCACTGGTGGAGGCAGATACACTAATGAAGTTTAAGAGACTACTAGACAGGTACATGGAGGAATCTAAGGTGGGGGCTTATATGGGAGGCAGGGTTTGAGGGTCGGCACAACATTATGGGCTGAAGGGCCTGTACTGTGCTGTACTATTCTATGTTCTATGTTCTATGTTCTATGTTCCACAACTACTTTAAGGACATCTAGAGTGCCAGACTGAGATTCCTGAGCTTTGAAAGTTGAGCACTGTGCCTGGCTACTGCTATACTTTGACCTAACATCCTTGCAGTTCCTGAGGACTCCTCTAAAAACCACAGACGAGCCTCCTTTCGCACTTCTACCATTGAGAACTCAGGGTTGTTCTGCATGAACCTGTGGAGCTTCCTTCTAGGGGAAGGATCTCTGATCCCCTCTACAAATTGATCTCTGAGAGCGTTACTCTCTTATTGGCCGGCATTGTAGTTGCCTTGGTTTCCTTGTGCCTACTACGCAACACTCTACTTTGTTCATTCAAATCAGTTTCAGTTTGTCCGTCCTCTGAATGTAACATAATGAAAACTCAAGACTTTAAAATCTCTACAAGAAGCCTGGAAAAGGGTTTGCTGACGTCTCTTGCAGAAAACACAATAACTGCAGATGCTCTGGATCACCGTCACAATTCCACGTCCCTGGCATCAGTCACTCAGCGACTCAGGAACAGCTTCTTCCCCTCTGCCATCAGATTCCTAAATGGACATTGAACCCATGAAGACAACCTCACTTTTTAAATATTCATTATTTCTGTTTTTTGCATGATTTTTAATCTATTCAATATATATATATACACACTGCAATTTATTTATTTATTTATTATTTTTATTATTTTCTTTTATATTATGTAAAGCATTGAACTGCTACTGCTAAGTTAACAAATTTCATGACACATGCCAGTAATAATAAAGCTGATCTGATTCTGATGACTCAGCCTGGTCTCAGGACTCCACCACAGTCTGCAGGTGACAACAGGTTTTCCTTCCATCCCACGGGAATGGCTGGCCTGTTCTTTACCACTACTATGTATTGTACTGCAAAAACCCTCTAAACTGGCTTGGAATTACACCACTCCTGGTACCAAATTTTGTAACCTAGGGAAAAATACACATGCAGGATAAATACATTTTCAGGTCTTTAATTTCTTTATCTGTTTTAGATGTTTTAATGCAGAAAGAGGGTATCAAAATTTTTAAAAAACGACAAAATGAATTAAAAAAAAGCTTTCACTGTTGCAATCTCAGATTAATTTTGCTCCACACCCTTATTACATATGCAGCGTGGTAATAAATAAAACAATATACAAAACCAATATGGCAGTGGCAATACATACGACATTAGAACTCCATCAATCCCGTATGTTATACACAACATCAAAAATATGAATAAATACATCTCATCTTAACTAAGAGATATACTCACTTTGGCACACACGTGCTTAACTTCCAAACACGTATAGGGTAGACCCTGAAATGAGTTCTCTTCGCTCACACTGCGTAAACAGAGGTTAACACATTCACATTACTCCGTTACATTCACATGCGGTCATGAAACAATAAAGTAAGACAAAAATAAACTTTTGCAAGAACTTTTACAATATATTGCCTTGTAGTTTAAATTACTGGAAAGACTAACCTACTGGGCCAATAAGGAACGTTGCACAACCACGCTCTCCGATGCTGATACCTTACTCATGAAAATCATACGACCAGCACTTGATGTTGTTCTGGAACTTTGTAACTCTTCTTTCTACTCCACACGTGCATAGTGACATCACCGTTTCTCTTAAGGCACAGGCAGCTATTTTAGCATTACCAGGGTGGATACATCAGTGCATTTTGTCAATAAAAAATTGTATTCAATGGTCACCTGGTTACATATACACACATTCAAACATAGACACACAGTGACAGACATGCACACACGGGGTGACAGACAGATACACACACACACATACACAAACACAGTGCCGAACATACACACACACACGCACAGGCAGACAGAAACACACACACACATACACAAACACAGACAGTGCCGAACATACACACACACACGCACAGACAGACAGAAACACACCAACAGACAGACAAGCACACACAAAATAAGACACAGGAACAGAATTAGTCTATTCAGCCCATCGAGACTGCTCCACCATTTCATCATGGCAGATCCTGGGTCCCACTCAACCCCATACATCTGCCCTCTCACCATATCCCTTGATCCCTGACCAATCTGGAACCTATCAACTTCCGCTTTAAATATACCCAAGGACCTCCCCTCCACCACAGTCTGTGGCATAGCATTCCACAGATTCACCACTCGCTGGCTAAAAAAATTCCTCCTTACTTCTATTCTAAAAGATTGCTCCTCAATTTTGAGGGATACCCCCACCACAGGAAACATCCTCTCCACATCCACCCTATCTAGTTCTTTCAATATTTTCAATGAGATCACCCCCCCCCCACACACACACACACATTCTTCTAAATTCCAGTGAGTACAGGCCCAAAGCTGCCAAATGCTCCTCATATGTTAACCCCTTCATTCCCAGAATCATCCTCATGAAACACCTCTGGACTCTCTCCAATGACAATACATCCTTTCTGAGATATGGGGCTCAAAACTGTTGACAATATTCCAAGCGTGGCCTGACTACTCTCTTATAAATCTTCAGCATTATCTCTTTGTTTTTATATTCTAATCCCCTTGAAATAAATGCCAACATTGCATTTGCCTCTTTACCCCAGACTCAACCTGTAAATTAACCTTCAGGGAGTCTTGCACGAGGACTCCTAAGTCCCTTTGCACCTCTGATGTTTTTGAATTTTCTCTCTGTTTTTCTAATAGACCACACCATTGTTCCTTTCACCAAAATGCATTATCAGACATGACCTAACACTGCATTCCATCTGCCACTTTTTTGCCCATTCTTCCAGTTTGTCTAAGTCCTGTCATAATCACATTGCTTCCTCAGCACTACCTACCCCTCCATGTATATCTGTATCATCCACAAACGTTGCCACAAAGACATCAATTCTGCTATCTAAATCATTGACAAACAATGTGAAAATTAGCAGTCCCAATCCTGACCCCTGAGGAACACCACTAGTCACAGGCAGCTAACCAGAATGGCCCCCTTTATTTCCACTGGCTGCCTCCTGCCTGTCAGCCATTCCTCTATCCATGCCAGTATCTTTCCTGTAACACCATAGGAATTTATCTTATTAAGCAGCCTCATGTGTGGCACCTTATCAAATGCCTACTGAAAATCTAAGTAAATGACATCCACTGCCTCTCCTTTGTCCACCCTGCTTGTCACTGCCTCGTAGAACTCTAACAGATTTGTCAGGCAAGATCTCCCTTTACATGATCATGACCAATGCATCCGTTACCTCTTCAGCAACCTCTCTCAGGACTCTGGGATGTACTTCATCTGCTCAGGTGACTTATCCACCTTAAGACCTTTCAGTCCGCCTAGCACTCTTTCCTTTCCAATAGCAATGGCACTCACTCCTGTTCCCTGACAACTCTGGCAAACAGCTATTGTCCTCCACAGTAAAGTCTGAAGTTCATTATTAAGTTCATCTGCCATTTCCTTGACCCCATTACTACCTCACCAACATCATTTTCCAGTGGCCCAATATCATCTCACCTCTCTTTTATTCTTTATATAACTAAAAAACCTTTAGTATCCTGCTTTATATTATTGGATAGTTTGCCCTCATATTTCATCTTTTGTCTTCTTACAGTTTTTTTAGTTGCCTTTTGTTGGATTTTAAAAACTTCCAATCATCCAACTTCCCACTCACTTTTGCTACATTATATACCCTTTCCTTGGCTTTTCTGCAGTCCTTAACTTCCTTTTTCAGCCATGGTTGCCTAGGCCTGCCATTCGAGATCTTCTTAAGTGGAACATATCTATCTGATGTCTCTGATCGATTGCATGACATTCTGAAGTGGGAGGGTGATCAGCCAGATGTCGTGGTGCACATCGGTACCAATGACATAGCAAGAAAGAGTGAAGAGGTCCTGGAGAATGAGTATAGAGAGCTTGGTAGGAAGTTGAAAAGCAGGACCTCAAGGGTGGTAATCTCAGGATTGCTACCTGTGCTAGGTGCCAGTGAGGGTAGGAATAGGATGCTCTGGAGGAGGAACAAGTGGCTGAGGAACTGGTGTAGGGGGCAGGGTTTCAGATTTCAGGATCATTGGGATCTCTTCTGGAGCAGGTGGGACCTGTACAAGAGAGACGGGTTACACTTGAACCACAGGGGGACCAATATCCTTTCAGGGAGGTTTGTTAGTGCTATTGGGGAGGCTTTAAACTAGATTTGCAGGGGGATGGGAACCAGAGTGCCAGAGCTGACAGTGTGGCTGGGGTGAAAATAAATGATGTTGAAAGTTTAAGCAAATCCACTGATAGAAAGGTTGTGAGTGGTAAAAATCTTCTGAGGTGTATATATTTCAATGCTAGGAGTATTGCGGGGAAGGCGGATGAGTTGATTGACACGTGGAATTATGATGTTGTAGCAATTAGTGAAACTTGGCTACAGGAGGGGCAGGACTGGCAGCTTAATATTCCAGGGTTCCGATGTTTCAGATGTGATCGAGGCAGAAGAATGAAAGGTGGGGGAGTAGCATTGCTTGTTAGGGAAAATATTACAGCAGTGCTCAGGCAGGACAGATTAGAGGGCTTGTCTACTGAGTCCTTATGGGTGGAGCTGAGAAACAGGAAAGGTATGGCCACATTAGTGGGATTGTATTACAGACCACCCAATAGTCAACGAGACTTGGAAGAGCAAACCTGCAGAGAGATAGCAGGCAACTGCAGGAAACATAAAGTTGTGGTGGTAGGGGATTTTAATTTTCCATACATTGATTGGGACTCCCATACTGTTAGGGGTCTAGATGGTTTAGAGTTTGTAAAATGTTTTCTAAATCACTATATACAGGGACCAACTAGAGGGGATGCAATATTGGATCTCCTGTTAGGTAACGAATTAGGGCAAGTGACAAAAGTCTGTGTAGGGGAGCACTTTGGTTCCAGTGATCATAACACCATTAGTTTCAATTTGATCATGGACAAGGATAGATCTGGTCCTAGGGTTGAGGTTCTGAACTGGAAGAAGGCCAAATTTGAAGAAATGAGAAAGGATCTAAAAAGTGTGGATTGGGACAGGTTGTTCTCTGGCAAAGATGTGATTGATAGGTGGGAAGCCTTCAAAGGGGAAATTTTGAGAGTGCAGAGTTTGTATGTTCCTGTCAGGATTAAAGGCAAATTGAATAGGAATAAGGAACCTTGGTTCTCAAGGGATATTGCAACTCTGATAAAGAAGAAGAGGGAGTTGTATGAAATGTATAGGAAACAGGGGGTAAATCAGGTGCTTGAGGAGTATAAGAAGTGCAAGAAAATACTTAAGAAAGAAATCAGGAGGGCTAAAAGAAGACATGAGGTTGCCTTGGCAGTCAAAGTGAAGGATAATCCAAAGAGCTTTTACAAGTATATTAAGAGCAAAAGGATTGTAAGGGATAAAATTGGTCCTCTTGAAGATCAGAGTGGTCGGCTTTGTGCGGAACCAAAGGAAATGGGGGAGATCTTAAATAGGTTTTTTGCGTCTGTATTTACTAAGGAAGCTGGCATGAAATCTATGGAATTGAGGGAATCAAGTAGTGAGACCATGGAAACTGTACAGATTGAAAAGGAGGAGGTGCTTGCTGTCTTGAGGAAAATTAAAGTGGATAAATCCCCGGGACCTGACAGGGTGTTCCCTCGGACCTTGAAGGAGACTAGTGTTGAAATTGCGGGGGCCCTGGCAGAAATATTTAAAATGTCGCTGTCTACGGGTGAAGTGCCGGAGGATTGGAGAGTGGCTCATGTTGTTCCGTTGTTTAAAAAAGGATCGAAAAGTAATCCGGGAAATTATAGGCCGGTGAGTTTAACGTCAGTAGTAGGTAAGTTATTGGAGGGAGTACTAAGAGACAGAATCTACAAGCATTTGGATAGACAGGGGCTTATTAGGGAGAGTCAACATGGCTTTGTGCGTGGTAGGTCATGTTTGACCAATCTGTTGGAGTTTTTCAAGGAGGTTACCAGGAAAGTGGATGAAGGGAAGGCAGTGGATATTGTCTACATGGACTTCAGTAAGGCCTTTGACAAGGTCCCGCATGGGAGGTTAGTTAGGAAAATTCAGTCGCTAGGTATACATGGAGAGGTGGTAAGTTGGATTAGACATTGGCTCGATGGAAGAAGCCAGAGAGTGGTGGTAGAGAATTGCTTCTCTGAGTGGAGGCCAAGCACACAACACAGACACACATAAACACAGACACACAGATATAGACATATACACACAGACACACGCACACACTCAGACACAAGCACACACATATACACATACAGATGCACACACACATAAAGACACACAGACACATATACAGAACATATAGAAAATATAGAATAATACAGCACAATACAGGCCTTTCGGCCCACAATGTTGTGCCGACCCTCAAACCCTGCCTCCCATATAAGCCCCCACCTTAAATTCCTCCATATACCTGTCTAGTAGTCTCTTAAACTTCACTAGTGTATCTGCCTCCACCACTGACTCAGGCAGTGCATTCCACGCACCAACCACTCTCTAAGTAAAAAACCTTCCTCTAATATCCCCCTTGAACTTCCCACCCCTTACCTTAAAGCCATGTTCTCTTGTATTGAGCAGTGGTGCCCTGGGGAAGAGGCGCTGGCTATCCACTCTATCTATTCCTCTTTTAAACTTGTACACCTCTATCATGTCTCCTCTCATCCTCCTTCTCTCCAAAGAGTAAAGCCCTAGCTCCCTTAATCTCTGATCATAATCCATACGCTCTAAACCAGGCAGCATCCTGGTAAATCTCCTCTGTACCCTTTCCAATGCTTCCACATCCTTCCTATAGTGAGCTGACCAGAACTGGACACAGTACTCCAAGTGTGACCTAACCAGAGTTTTATAGAGCTGCATCATTACATCACGACTCTTAAACTCTACTCCTCGACTTATGAAAGCTAACACCCCATAAGCTTTCTTAACTACCCTATCCACCTGTGAGGCAACTTTCAGGGATCTGTGGACATGTACCCCGAGATCCCTCTGCTCCTCCACACTACCAAGTATCCTGCCATTTACTTTGTACTCTGCCTTGGAGTTTGTCCTTCCAAAGTGTACCACCTCACACTTCTCTGGGTTGAACTCCATCTGCCACTTCTCAGCCCACTTCTGCATCCTATCAATGTCTCTCTGCAATCTTTGACAATCCTCTACACTATCCACAACATCACCAACCTTTGTGTCATCTGCAAACTTGCCAACCCACCCTTCTACGCCCACATCCAGGTCGTTAATAAAAATCACGAAAAGTAGAGGTTCCAGAACAGATCCTTGTGGGACACCACTAGTCACAATCCTCCAATCTGAATGTACTCCCTCCACCACCACCCTCTGCCTTCTGCAGGCAAGCCAATTCTGAATCCACCTGGCCAAACTACTCTGGATCTCATGCCTTCTAACTTTCTGAATAAGCCTACCGTGTGGAACCTTGTCAAATGCCTTACTAAAATCCATATAGATCACATCCACTGCACTACCTTCATCTATATTTCTGGTCACCTCCTCAAAGAACTCTATCAGGCTTGTTAGACACAGTCTGCCCTTCACAAAGCCATGCTGACTGTCCCTGATCAGACCATGATTCTCTAAATGCCTATAGATCCTATCTCTAAGAATCCTTTCCAACAGCTTTCCCACCACAAACGTAAGACTCACTGGTCTATAATCACCTGGACTATCCCTACTACCTTTTTTGAACAAGGAGACAACATTCGCCTCCCTCCAATCCTCCGGTACCATTCCCATGGACAACGAGGACATAAAGATCCTAGCCAGAGGCTCAGCAACCTCTTCTCTCGCCTCGTGGAGCAGCCTGGGGAATATTCCATCAAGCCCCGGGTACTTATCTGTCCTAATGTATTTTAACAACTCCAACACCTCCTCTCCCTTAATATCAACATGCTCCAGAACATCAACCTCACTCATATTGTCCTCAACATCATCAAGTTCCCTCTCATTGGTGAATACCGAAGAGAAGCATTCATTGAGGACCTCGCTCACTTCCACAGCCTCCAGGCACATCTTCCCACCTTTATCTCTAATCGGTCCTACCTTCACTCCTATCAACCTTTTTTTCTTCACGTAATTGAAGAATGCCTTGGGGTTTTCCTTTACCCTACTTGCCAAGGCCTTCTCATGCCCCGTTCTTGCTCTTCTCAGTCCCTTCTTAAGCTCCTTTCTTGCTTCTCTATATTCCTCAATAGACCCATCTGATCCTTGCTTCCTAAACCTCATGTATGCTGCCTTCTTCCACTTGACTAGATTTTCCACCTCACTTGTCACCCATGGTTCCTTCACCCTACCATTCTTTATCTTCCTCACCGGGACAAATTTATCTCTAACATCCCGCAAGAGATCGCTAAACATCGACCACGTGTCCATAGTACATTTCCCTTCAAAAACATTATCCCAATTCACACCCGCAAGTTCTAGCCTTATAGCCTCATAAATTGCCTTTCCCCAATTAAAAATTTTCCTGTGCTCTCTGATTCTATCCTTTTCCATGATAATGCTAAAGGCCAGGGAGCGATGGTCACTGTCCCCCAGATGCTCACCCACTGAGAGATCTGTGACCTGACCCAGTTCATTACCTAGTACTAGATCTAGTATGGCATTCCCCCTAGTCGGCCTGTCCACATACTGTGACAGGAATCCGTCCTGGACACACTTAACAAACTCTGCCCCATCCAAACCCTTGGAACTAATCAGGTGCCAATCAATATTAGGGAAGTTAAAGTCACCCATGATAACAACCCTGTTATTTTTGCACCTTTCCAAAATCTGCCTCCCAATCTGCTCCTCAGTATCTCTGCTGCTACAGACACAACACATGCACAACACAGAAGCACACAGACACAGACACACACAGACATGTACACACACACTCAGCACAAGCAAATACATACACACAGAAACAAACATACAAACACAACATACACACATACAACAAAACCACAGAAATACACAACACACACACACACATGTATCCACACTCACACACACCAACACACACATACATACCCATACTATCTAACACACACATATCAATGCACACAATTATATACACACACACACAAATACACACACACATACGTACACATTCACACACACAAACTCACATACAGATCCAAAGGCACACACACACACACGCACACATATACCGACACACACACACACACACACACAAACACAGACATACAGTCCCACACACATGTACACACAGACACACTTCCACTCACACACACAAACTTAAATAACCTCACATACAGACAGACAGACAGACAGACACACACACACACACACACACACACACACACACACACACACACACAACATACACACACACTACAGGAGGAGGAGAGAGAAAGTACTGACATCACCAGTCATATTTCACCAGTGTGATACAGGAGAGAGAGAGAGAGGACAGACGTCACCAGACATATTTCAAACAAATGCTACGAGAGAGAGAGGGGACTGACATATTTCACGTGAGTGGTACAGGAGACAGTGTGCACTGACATCACCAGTCCTCTTTTACTAGTGTACGACTAGAGAGAGAGTGCAGACGTAAGACCATAAGACCATAAGGCTTAGGAGAAGAATTAGACCATTCAACCCATCGAGTCTGCTCTGCCATTCCATCTTGGCTGATCCCGGATCCCACTCAACCCCATAGACCTGCTTCTCGCCGTATCCTTTGAAACTCTGACTGATCAGGAAACAATCAATATAATTAAATATACCCACGGGCTTGGCCTCCACCGCAGTCTGTAGCACAGCAATCCACAGATTCAATACTCCCTGGTTAAAAAAAAATTCCTCCTTTCCTCTGATCTAAAAGTTCACCTATCAATTTTGAGGCTGTGCCCTCTAGTTCTGGATACCCCACCGGAAGAAACATCCTCTCCACATCCACCCTATCTAGTCCTTCAGCATTCTGCTGGTTTCAATGAGATCCCCCCCAACCCGCATTCTTCTAAATTCCAGTGAGTACTGGCCCAAAGCTGCCAAACGCATATGGCAACCCGCATATGGCAACCCTCATATGTTAACCCTCTCATTCCCTAAATCATCCTTGTGAACCTCCTCTGGACTCTCTCCAATGATAACACATCCTTTCTGAGATAAGGGGCCCAAAACTGTTGACAATACTCCAAGTGCAGCCAGACTAGTGTCTTATAAGCTGCTCTAAAAAGCCATCTCATAGGCATTCAACAAATTCCCTCTCTTGCGATCCAACACCAACCTGATTTTCTCAATCTCCTTGCTTATTGAAGTCCCCCATTACAATTGTATCATTACCCTTATTACATGCCTTTTCCAGCCCTTTTTGCAACCTCAACCCCACATCTTGGCTACTATTTGGAGGCCTATATATGATTCCCATTATGTTTTTTTTACCCTTGCAGTTTCTTAATTCCACCCACAAAGATTCAACATTCTCTGACCCTATGTCACCTCTTTCTAAAGATGTAATTCTCTCTTACCAACAGAGCCATACCACCGCCTATGCCTTTTTGCCTGTTCTTTCGATTCAAAGTATAATCTTTGATGTTAATCTCCCAGCTATGACCTTCTTTCAACCACAACTCAGTGATGCCCACAATGTCATACCGACCAATCTCTAACTGCACCACGAGCTTGTCCATCTTGTTCCAAATGCTACACGCATTTAAATACAGCATCCTCAGTCCTACATTCTTCACCTTTTGAATTTTGCCTCTGTGGTACAATTTAATACTTTGCTCTCTCTGCATTTGTACCCAATCATTGGCTTGTCCTTCCTTCCGTTCATGTTACACCCATCATCCACTTGTAAAGCTGCTGGCTCATCGTCAGCTCTATCATACTGGTTCCCATCCCCCTGCCATATTAGTTTAAATCACTCCCAATAGCTGCCTGCAAGGACATTTGTACCCCTTGGATTCAACTGCATCCTGTCCCTTTTGAACAGGTTATACCTGCCCCAGTAAAGGTCCCTGTGATCCAGAAATCTGAAACCCTGCACCATGCTCCAGTTCTTCGGCCACACATTTATCTGCCACTTCATTCTATTCTTATCCTCACTGTCACATGGCACAGGCAGCAATCTTGAGATTAATACTCTTGAAGTCCTGCTTCTCAACTTCGTTCCAAACTCCCTGTAGTCACTTTTCAAGACCACCTCCCTTTTTCTACCTATGCTATTGGTACTAATATGTACCACGACTTCTGCCTGCTCACTCTCCCTTTTCAGGATATTTTGGATGTGTTCAGGAACATAGTGACCCTGGCACCTGGGAGGCAAACTACCATCTGTGTTTCTTTCTCATCTCCAAAGAATCACCTATCTGGTCCCTTAACTACAGAGTCCCCTATCCCTGCTGCCATCCTCTTCCATTCCCTAGCCTTCTGAGCCACAGGGGCAGACTCAGTGCCAGACGGACGGCTGCTGTTGCTTCTGCCAGGTAGGTCACCCCCGCAACAGCACTCAAAATGGAATACTTATTGTTGAGGGGGACAACCACAGGGGTGCTCTCCACTATCTGACATTCTCCCTTCCCTCTCTTGAGAGTCACCCATTTTTTCTGTCTCCTGTAGTCTTGGGGTGACTACCTCCCTGTAGCTCCTGTCTACCACTGCTTCACTTTCCTTAACAAGCCGAAGGTCATCGAGCTGCAGCCCTAGTTCCCTAACACGGTCTCTCAGGAGCTGCATCTCGATGTACCTGGTGCAGATGTGGCCATCGGGGAGGCTGGAAGTCTCCTGGAAATCGTACATCTGATATCCAGAATAGGACACCGGCTCTGTATACATACCCCCGTTCTCTCTGGAGTTAAATTAGAAATAAGGAATGAACTTACCTTGCCTCTGTCTCTTCTTGCCGAAGCCTTGTTGAGCCAAAGCCTTACTACTCTGACGACGACTGCTCCGCTCGGCAGAACCACTCTTTTATAGAAAGGGTTTTTGAAAGCTCTTTGTCGAACTTGCATGGGAGCCCTCTTTTTGCATCAGCACAGTACTCCAATCAATGACTCCCATCCAAAATTTGCTGCTTTTTTAAAACTCTTTGTCGAACCTGCGCAGGAACACTCCTGTCGTGTCTGTGCAGCACTCCAATCAAATGACATCATCCGTCATATTTCAGATGAGTGCTACAGGAGAGAGAGGTGCACTGTCATCTGCAGTCACATTTCACCAGTGTGCTACAGGAGAGAGATTGAGGACTGACATCACCAGACATATTTCACCAGTGTGGTACAGGAAAGAGAACACTGAAATAACCAATCATATTTCACCGATAGGCCGTATCCACCACTTCCTGTCGGCCTTTTTGTTCCTGGGCTTTGAGGTTTCCGTGCTAGTCTTGATGTACTATGAGCAGATTACACCAGTGTCTTCCCATCGGGGAGTCTCAAAGCAGAGGAAAAGAATGCGCACCCCAATTCTCAAAGTGGGGTCACATCGGCTTCTCTCCACTGCCCTTTCCCCAAATCGTTCCCTATGACGTATTTTCTAAAGCTGTTTTCGAACGTTACTAACAATCTGATCCAGTTTGTAATAATTTGGAGGTTCACCGGTCCAGGGGAATGTTGAACATGTTAACCACAAGAGACTCTGGAAATCCAGATCAAAACACACTAAATGCTGGAGGAACTCAGCAGGTCAGGCAGCATCTGTGGAGCGGATAAAACATTTCAAGCTGAAGGGTCTCGGTCTGAAAGAGATGTTTATCCCCCTCCATACAAAGCTGCCTGACTTGCTGAGTTTGAATACCTTGAATAACTAAGATTTCATTTCCAAGCCAATTGTATTGAGAAAGGGGTTTACACTGACCTCTGGGTCGTGGTGGGCAGTTACTGCTGCCAGTAGTATACCAGCTGAATGGAGTCCTGTGCCATGTAGTGGCCTGACCCTTAAGGGGAATTTAGGGGACTCTGAGACAGGCTCATGGATGATAGAAAAATGGAGGGTGTTGTGGGAGGGAAGGCTGAGATCGATTGGAGACTAGGTTAAAGGTTGGCACAACACTGTGGGCCGTAGGGCCTGAACTGGTATATGTTCCACGTCAGTGAAAGGAGAAAGAATGGAAGTTTTATCAGAGGAAGAGGACACGTGGTGGGAAGGGACACTGACAAACTGAAGGATCTCTGTAGTCCATTTGAGAAGCTGCACAGACTGTTTGGGTCAGGAGATGGCAGGCTACAGCACCGATTCCAGGCAGGGGCAGAAACATCGTGAGTACTTACCTCACTAATTTATGGCATTTTCAAACCCAGTCCCAATCAGTATGAAGAAAATGTTTACAATCATTCTAATAAAGTGGTAAAAATAAACCAGATGGCTGATGTTATAAAGATAACCATTAACAGATGAAAAATGAGTGATGTAATTGAAGTCAGCAGACTATCAAAGCAGAGAGCTAATTATATTTGAGAGACCTTCAGGAATGAATGTTCAGACCTTTATAAATGTGGACGTCAGTGTCTTTGAAGGGAGTAATTATCTGATAATAGTTAATGAAAACAAAGCCACGACAACACTGATGCTTATACCCCATACTGTCCATGAAAGGACTTGTGCAAAATTGGATTTAACTATTTATTTGACCAACATTTGAAAATAAAAACAAATGCTGCCTGGCCTCAGTGAGGTATGTGAGGCCATGTTGTTGTTAGACCATGCAACATTTTATCAGAATTAGGCCATTCAGCCCATCGAGTCTGTGCACCATACCATCGTGGCTGACTTATTATCTTTCTCAACTCTCTTCTGCCTTCTCCCTGCAACCTTCGATGGCCTGAGTAATCGAGAATCTTTCAGAGAACAGGTGGGAAGAGATGCAATAAAGTACTGAAGATGAACTGAGAGGGCTTCATCATTGGAGTCAGCTGTTTGATTCCATGGTTACAGAGTGAGTAAGCATGATCACTTGCATTATGGAACTTTATTGATTCCAACTTAGATTTATTTATCACAAGTACATCAAAACGCACAGTGAAATGTGTCATTTCTATTAACAACCAACACACCCAAGGGTGCTGGGGGCAGCCGGCAAGTGTCACCACACATTCCAGCTCCAACATAGCATGCCCACAATACCCAGAAGAACAACACAGAACACAACAAGCAACAAAACAAGCCCCTTTCCTCCATCTCACTCACATCCACGGACAGGCCTCCAACTCTGCAGCAGGCCTCCAGGCCTCGGGTCTTCAGTCTCCAGGCTTCAACCACTGGGCATCAATTTCCAGATTTTATAGAAAACATAGAAACATAGAAAACCTACAGCACAATACAAGCCCTTCGGCCCACAAAGCTGTGCCAAACATGTCCCTACCTTAGAACTACCTAGGCTTACCCATAGCCCTTATTTTTCTAAGCTCAATGTATCCATCCAGGAGTCTCTTAAAAGACCCTATCGTTTCCGCCTCCACTGTCGCCGCCGGCAGCCCATTCCACGCACTCACCATGCTCTGCAGAAAAACTTATCCCTAACATCTCCTCTGTACCTACTTCCAAGCTCCTTAAAACTATGCCCTCTTGTGCTAGCCATTTCAGCCCTGGGGAAAAGCCTCTGTCTATCCACACGGTCAATGCCTCTCATTATCTTGTACACCTCGATCAGGTCACCTCTCATCCTCCATCGCTCCAAGGAGAAAAGGCCAAGTTCACTCAACCTATTCTCATAAGGCATGCTCCCCAATCCAGGCAACATTCTTGTAAATCTCCTCTGCACCCTTTCTATGGTTTCCATGTCCTTCCTGTAGTGAGGCGACCAGAAATGATCACAGTACTCCAAGTGGGGTCTGACCAGGGTCCTATATAGCTGAAACATTACCTCTCGGCTCTTTCAGATTGATAAGACTTAACTATTATACATACACCTGTAATCTTGGACGAATGTGCATGGTTATGACAGGCAGCAAGAGTTTCTGATCACTGTATTCAGCCTGATCCATACATTGATACACGATGTCTGGGAGGTGGGGTGACACTGTGATATCACAGTTATGTTGATCAGTACATTGATACACGATGTATGGGAGGTGGGGTGACGCTGTGATATCACAGATGGAGCTGCTGCCTCACAGTACTAGAGATATGGTTTCATCCTGATCTCAGGTGCTCTCTGTGTGGAGTTTTCATACTCACCATGTCACTGCATGGCTTTCTCCTACATCCCAAAGGCATGCAGGTTAGCCTGCCTGGTACATTGACCCTGGTGTGTAGATGAGAGGTGGCATTTGGGGGCAGTTGTGAGTTTAATGTATGATTAGTGTAAATATGTGTTGATGGGTGCAGGAAAGTATAGGGGGGATTACAGAGGTAGGTTTTTACACAGAGAGTGGTGTGAATGGAACACCCTGCTAGGGATGGTGATGGAGGCAGATACATTAGGGACATTTAAGAGACTCTTAGATTGGCACATGGATGATAGAAGAATGGAGGGCTATGCGGGACGGAAGGGTTAGTTGATCTTGGCGTACGTAAAATGGTTGGCACAACTTCATGGCCCAGAGAGCCTGCACTGTGGTGTACTGTTCAATGTTATAGGAATATATTTCTCGGGGTGGAGGTAGACGCAGACGCATCAGAAGCATTTAAGTGATGTTTTGATAGGTCACATCGATGAAAGAGAAATGAGACCATGAGAGAGGAAAGGGTTAGATTGATCTTGGAGCAGATTACAAGGTAGACACAACATTGTGGACTGAAAGGCTAAGCTGTGCTGTAATGTTCTATGTTCTAAGACCATGTACGATACCTTGTCAAAGGCTTTCCAAAAACCCAAGGAAACAACGTCCATTGACTCTCCTTCGTCTATGCTGCCAGTTATTTCCTCAAAGAACTCCAGCAGATTTGTCAGGCAAGCTTTTCCCTTAAGGGAACAAGGCCTATTTTGTCTTGTGCCTCCAAGTACCCTGAAACTCTATGAAGGTCACCATGGACTTGATGGGCTGAAGGGCTTGTTTCTGTGCGGCGGCTCTGTGATATTTTATAATGCTAATGTCCAAGGCACACCATAGACTGCAGAGGCTGTAATCAGGAGAAAGCTCAGGCTGCTGGAGGAACTGAGCAGATCACAAGACGTGAGGGTTTGTGTTTGGACACGTGTTTATAATAAAATATCACGGCTCAGCTCAGGTCCAAACACTGTACCTGCAGACTTTGAGTTCAAACACGAGGGAATAATCCCCTCTGTTGGTGTTACCATAAGACCATAAGGCATAAGAGCAGAATTAGGCCATTCGGCCCATTCTGCAGACTTTGAGTTCAAACACGAGGGAATAATCCCCTCTATTGGTGTTACCATAGGAGCAGAATTAGGCCATTTGGCCCATTGAGTCTGCTCCACTATTTCATCACGGCTGATCCATTTCCCTCTCAGCCCCAATCTCCTGCCTTCTCTCCATAACCTTTTGCCCCCTGACTATCCTCCACTCTAAATATTGCCAATAACCTTGCCTCCACAGCTATCTGTGACCCTACATCACCTCGGCATTACCTCCTTGCTTTTATATTCTAGTTCTTTGGAAATGAATGCTAACATCACATTTGCCTTCCATACCGCCGACTCAATCTGCAAGTTAAACTTTAGGGAACCGTTCATGAGGACTCCCAAGTCTCTCTGCACCCGGGTGTGTTACTGAGTCCTGAGAAATAGCTGGTGATGTATCCTGCACCTTCCCTTTCGGAGACATGACAAGGCGATCACCTCCTACTCTACAAGTGAGCTTTCTGCAGGCATCTCTCATTCTGTTTCAGTACCATCTCTGACTTCACGTTTTCCTGGAGATTTTAAACATGATCTCCCATTACCAATAAAACAACAGATTTTCCTCAACTCTCAGATTCCACTAACATTGGAGAGGCCTAACGGAGTATTTTGTGCCATTATAATCACCTACTGGAAAGATGTAAATAAGATTGAAAGAGTGCAGAGAAATTTACAAGGAAGATGCCTCAGTTACAGGGAAAGGTTGAATAGGTTAACACTTTATTCCGTGGAGCGTACGACACAGGGCAGATTTGACAGAGATATGCAGAATAATGAGAGGTACAGATAAGGATAAATGCAAGCTGGTTTCTTCCACTGAGGGTAGGTGAGACTAGAACAAGACGCCTTGGAATAAGGGTGAAAGGTGAAATGTTTAAGGGGAACATAAGGAGAAACTTCTTTACTCAGAGGGTGGTGAAAGTGTACAACGGACTTCCTGCGCAAGTGGTGAATGCAGGTTCGATTGGAACATTTAAGAGGAGTTTGGATAGGTACATGGGGGGTGAATAGAGGGGCGATGGACCTGGATGGGGGGAATGGCAGGTGATGGACCTGAATGGGGGGGAATGGATGGGTGATGGACCTGGATGAGGGGGAATGGCAGGTGATGGACCTGGATAGGGAAGAATGGAGGGGTGCTGGACCTGGATGGGGGGGAATGGAAGGGTGATGGACCTGGATGGGGGGGAATGGAGGGGTGATGGACCTGGATGGGGGGAATGGAGGGGTGATGGACCTGGATGGTGGGGGGAATGGCAGGTGATGGACCTGGATGGGGGTGAATGGCAGTTGACAGACCTGAATGGAGGGAAATGGAGGGGTGATGGACCTGGATGGGGGGAATGGAGGGGTGATGGACCTGGATGGAGGGAATGGAGGGGTGATGGACCTGGATGGGGGGAATGGAGGGGTGATGGACCTGGATGGGGGGGAATGGAGGGGTGATGGACCTGGATGGAGGGAATGGATGGTTGATGGACCTGAATGGGGGGAATGGAGGGGTGATGGATCTGGATGGGGGGGAATGGAGGGATGATGGACCTGGATGGGGGGAATAGAGGGGTGATGGACCTGGATGAGGGGAATGGAGGGGTGATGGACCTGAATGGGGGGGAATGGAGGGGTGATGGATCTGGATGGGGGGGAATGGCAGGTGATGGACCTGGATGGGGGGAATAGAGGGGTGATGGACCTGGATGGGGGGAATGGAGGGGTGATGGACCTGGTGCAGGTCGATGGGACTTGGCAGAACAATGGTTTGGTGTGGTCTAAATGGGCTGAATGGCCTGTTTCTGTGCTGTAGTGCTCTATGAGTTTATCACTCTGCCTTCTTCCTGATGGCAGCCGTCTTTTCTTGTCTCACACCATCAAGTTCAGGAACAGTTTCTACCCTTCAGCCATCAGGCTCTTGAACAAAAGAGGATAACTTCACTCACTTGCCCATCCATTGAGGTGTCCCCACAATCAATGATCTCACTTTAAGGTCACTTTATCTTGTTATTTCATGCTCTCATTATTTACTGCTATTTATTTATATTTGCATTTGCACAATTCATTGTCTTCTGCACTCTGGTTGATCTTTCATTAATCCTGTTATAGTTACTGTTCTATATATTTGCTGGGTATAGTAACTGTAAAATTAATTTTAAGGTGGTATATGGTGACATCAATGTACTTTGGTAACAAAATTTACTTCCAACTTTTTGAAATTAAATAATATGCTCAAAGAAAACTGAGAAACAAAATGCAAGTTTTACTTCTGACGACTCAGAATCGATGCCAGTGTTACTCTAAATGTAACATGATAATACTTTCTATGAAACACTCAGCTAGTCAGGCAGCATCAATATATCTGGAAATTGATTGAACTCATTTGTTACTGAAAACGGTCATCTTTTCTGAGTTGCTTCATATGCTCCTCCCAAGCAGTCATCATATTTTCAACAGGCTGCTCAAATTTGCACTTACTAAACCATGCGTTCCTTGAATGTCCACTGCAAACAAGATGGTTACATAGAACATGGAACATAAAACAGTGCAGTACACTACAGACCCTTCAGTTCACCCTTTAACCTACTCTACGATCGACCTAATGCTTCCTTCCTACACATCGCTCCATATTCTCTGTCTGTGGCGCTGGGCCATGCTGGTCTGTTCTGAACACAACAGTCTGTTCTGGCTACTGCACCTCATAAAGGGTGTTTTAGCCTGGGGAAGAAGGCTATCGAGATTTCATGGACTGCTAATGGAACTGTAAGGGTTAATTTATGATGACAGGTTGCATGTGCCTGCTGCAGATTAAAAAAGGTGTTAATGATGATTGCTGCTGTGAGTTTGGGCCATGTTCCTAGGGAAGTGGGGAGGCAGTTGATTGAGTTGTATAAAGCAAGGGTGCTGACAAGTCAGGTATTGTATGAGCTCTTGCCTCTTTACACAGAAACATTTAGATGAGTTAGTGTGCTACCCAAATCAACTGGGCTCCAGCCAATAGTTTCTCTGGGAAAAGCTCTGAGCTCCCTTTGAAGGACATGCTCAAACAGACAGAGTAATGTGTTCCATTACTGACAGGTGTTAAGGAATGTGAGTTTACAGATGTTCAGTAATCCCCTAAAACATGGAAATGAGTTTTGTGGTGTTTGTACAGTTTTAATGTATTTGTATTTCCTGAGTTTGGCAGATTGTATAAGGTTGATATTAGCATAAGCATTTCCCACCACTACAGTCAGGACGTGTTTCAATGGAGGACCATATTCTTAGAGTCAATGGGAGAACATAAACAGCAAAATATTACTAAACTATCCACTCAAATGAAACCAGGACTCAGGTAATGATTGAATTCAGAGAGTCAAAGCACAACACCTCAGAAACAAGCCCTTCAGCCCATCTAGTCTGCGCTGAACTGTAACTCTGCCTTTTCCCATTGAATGTTATCCTCACTCCTTGTGAAACGAAGTGACAGTCTAAGCCAAATGCATGGCGGTATTTGCAGGCTGCCCCTCAGCACATCATTAGGTTGTACTGGTTGTTAGTTGGTTGTTCAGGCGGCATGGTAGTGTAGTGTTTAGCGTAACACTTTACGGTGCTAACTGTACATCAGAGCTCAATTTCTGCTGCAGTCTGTAAGGAATTTCTACATTCTCTGCATGACCATGTGGGTTTCCTCCGAGTGCTCGGGTTTCCTCTCACATACGGGTTCGGGTTAGTGAGTTGTGAGCATGGCAAACATCCAGCACATCCTAACACTGTGCTGGTCATTGATGCAAATGAAGCATTTCACTATCCATTCCAATGTTTCAATGTGACGAACAAAGCTAATCTTTGACACAAATACATTTCATTGTACATTTTGATACAATATTCTGATAAGTAAATTCATCTGAATCTGAAGCTTAATCTACATTTGAACTTTTACTCTTACTTTATAACAAGAGGTTCTCAGATCAGATTCAGATAGACAGATAGACACAAACTCCAATTCTCTATTTAAAAATATATTTATTTCGATAGAACAAAGCAAAACATTAAATTATCTGTCAAGGTATGAGTGGGCCCCCAGGGTTGTACAATGTCTGGTCCAGGAGACTTATCCAGCTTGCGATCTTTAAGTTGCCTCATACTTTTTCCTTTGTAATGGCAATGGCACTCACTCCTGCTCCCTGACACTCATGGACCTCTGGCACACTGCTAGTGTCTTCCACAGTGAAGACTGATGCAAAGTACCCATTAAGTTCATTTGCCATTTCTCTGTCCCCCATTACTACCTCACCAGCATCATTTTCCAGTGGCCCAATATCAACTCTCACCTCCCTTTTACTCTTTATATAACTGAAAAAAACTTTTGATATTCTGCTTTATATTCTGGCTAGTTTGCCCTCATATTACATCTTTTCCCTTCTTATAGCTTTTTTAGTTGCCTTTTGTTGGATTTTAAAAAGTTTTCCAATCATCTAACATCCCACTCACTTTTACAACCTTATTTGCCCTTTCCTTGGCTTTTATGCAGTCCTTAACTTCCCTTTTCAGCCACAGTTGTCTACCCCTGCCATTTGAAAATTTCTTCTCCTGTGGGACATATCTATCTTGCGTCTTGTGAGCTATCCCCAGAAACTTCAACCACCTCTGCTTTGCCGTCATCCCCGCCAGTATCATCCTCCAATCCACCTGGGCAAGCTCCTCTCTCATGCCTCTGTAATTCCCTTTATTCCATTGCGATACTGATACATGTAAGTTATGCTTCTCCCTGTCAAATTGCAGTATGAACTCAATCATATTATGATCACTGCCTCCTCAGGGCTCCTTTTCATTAAACTCCCTAATAAGATCTGGGAGATTACACAACACTCAATCTAAGATGGCCTTTCCCGGAGCAGGCTGAAGCACAAGCTGCTCTAAAAAGCCATCTCTTAGGCATTCAACAAGTTCCCTCTCGTGATACAACACCAACCTGATTTTCCCAATCCCCTTTCATATTGAACTCTCCCATCACAATTGTGTCATTACCATTACCTTTTCCAGCTCTCTTTGCAAACACAACCCTACATCTTGGCTATTATTTGGAGGCCTATATATGATGCCCAAAATGGTTTTAAACCTTTGCAGTTTCTTAACTCCACCCACAAAGATTCAACATTCTCTGAGCCTATGTCACCTCTTTCGAGAGATGTAATTCCGTCTCTTACCAACAGAGCCACACCACCGCCTATGCCTTCCTGCCTGTCCTTTTGATACAAAGTATATCCTTTGACGTTAAGCTCCCAACTATGGCCTTCTTTCAGCCATGACTCAGTGATGCCCACAACGTCATACCAACCAATCTCTAATTGTGCCAAGAGTTTGTCCACTTGTTCCAAATACTACACGCATTTAGATACAGCACCTTCAGTCCTGCATTCTTTACCCTTTTGAATTTTGCCTTTGTGGTACAATTTAACTCTTTGCTCTGTCTGCAATTGTACTCAATCATTGGCTAGTCCTTCTTTACATTCATGTTACACCCATCATCTACTGGTAAACCTGTTGGCTCATCCTCAGCTCCATCATACTGGCTCCCATCCCTCTGCCTTATTAGTTTAATCCACTCCCAACCGCTCTAGTAAACCTGTCTAGGTATGTGAGGGCCCCTCTCACTGCATTGAAATACCTGTCTAGGTATACAAAGGCTCTTCTCACTGCAGTAAAATACCTGTCTAGATATGTACGGGCCCCTCTCACTCAGTAAAATACCTGTCTAGGTATGTACGGGCCCCTCTTACTGCATTGAAATACCTGTCTAGGTATACATAGGCTCCTCTCACTACACACCT
Source organism: Mobula birostris (assembly GCF_030028105.1). Classification (NCBI taxonomy): domain Eukaryota; kingdom Metazoa; phylum Chordata; class Chondrichthyes; order Myliobatiformes; family Myliobatidae; genus Mobula; species Mobula birostris. The sequence continues at coordinate 69,875,184 of NC_092387.1, forward strand.
CCCATTCTGCAAATCTGTAGTGCCATTCACAACTAACCCAACGGTGAGGCCTCAAAGAACTACTTCCAAGCCCTCTGGCCACTCCACTTGTACACCCTTTTCACTGGTATAAATGCTGTAGTAGGTGGACCAATAAATTAGCAGCAACTCAATCCACCAAACCAGAACCAATTATCTACCCATTGGCAGATGGAGAGCCAAACACCGGAGTTTGCAGTGTCAGTGCACGCTCCTTGATTCTGTTTTGTACATACAGTACCTCATAATGACCCTTTTAGCCTGGGGAAGAGGGTTAGGAGAGTATCAGAACTGAAAGAGTTAACTTATGATACAAGGTTGCATGTGGCCAGTGCAAATTAAGGAAGGTGCTTATTATTATGGATAGATCAAAGTTATTTCCTAGAGCAATCGTGGTTAACAAAACGAGATTCAAACGGTTTGGGTGTAATGAGCATGTCTGCCACTGCGACCTTTCACCCCAGAGTGATCCCAACTCTGAATGAATGAGGCAGACTGAAACTGGGATGAGTTTGCACTTAACAGTTAAATTGTGATCAAGTCATGCAACTCTCATTGAAAAAAAACATTCCCATAGTGCATGTGAATCCATGACTCGCTATTTGTTGGAGGCTGAACTGGAAGCGGCGTGGATAACTTCACTCACCTCAACTCTGAACTTCTTCCACAACTTACAGACTCACTTTCAGAACTCTATCACTCATGTTCTCAGTATTATTTATTTTTTATTTACACAATTTGTCTTCTTTTGCACATTGGTTATTCGTCAGTCTTTGTTAATGTATAATTTTTTCATAAATTCTATTGTTTTCTTAATTTTCCTGTAAACGAATCTCCAGATAGTATATGGTAGCATATACTTACCGTGATAATAACTTTATTTCGACTTAGAATGGGATGTATTGTCAATCTGGATTATGGGTGGAGTTATAGAGACTGCATCTAGTTACAACCTATTGACAATCACCATTTCAGCTCACACTGGTACAGTGGCCCTTTGGCCAACATTGCACTGTAACCCAAACCATAACACTGTAACCAAAACCCAGACTATAAAACTATAACACCATAACCAGAATAACCACTGCAGCCCAGACTGTAACTGTAACACCAAAACCCAGACTATGAATCTTGCTGTCCTTACCTAGTCTGGCCTATATGTGACAGCAATGTGTTTGACTCTGAAGTGGCCTGGCAAGCCATTCAGTTGTATCCAATCGCTAAAAAGAAAATAATAAGGAATAAACCTTTACAGACAACCTGGGAAGAGCCTGACATTGTTGTACTGACAGAATCAGACTTTACAGTTAACATTCCAGACTCCAGCGTCACATTCCTGGGTATGTGCTGTCTCACCGGCAGGACAGTCCAGCAGAGGAGGTGGTACAGTGGTATACAGTAGAGTCTCTGGACCACAGGAAGTCTCAGGGCACCAGTCTAAACATGGGCAAGGAAACCTCCTGCTGATTACCACGTACCGTCCTTCCTCAGCTGATGAATCAGTACTTCATGTTGAGCAGCACTTGGAGGAGGCATTGAGGGTGGAAAGGGCACAGAATGTACTCTGGGTGGGGTCTTCAATGTCCATCACCAAGAGTGGCTCAGTCGTACCACCACAGACCGAGTTGGTCGGGTCCTACTGGACAGAGCTACGAGACTGGGACTACAGCAGGTGGTGAGGGAACCAACAAGAGAAATAGACACACTTGACCTCATTCTCACCAACCTGCCTGACACGGAAGCATCTGAGCACGACAGCATTAGTAGAAGTGACCACAGCACAGTATTTGTGGAGACGAAATCCCGTCTTCACATTGAAGAAACCCTCCACTGTGTTGTGTGGCTCTACCACCAAGCTAAATGGGATAGACTTCGAACAGATCTAGCAGCCCACGACTGGGCACGTATGAGGCGCTGTGGGCCATCAGTAGCAGCAAGAACTGTACTCAGTTACAATCTGTAACCTCATGGCCCGGCATATCTCCCAGTCTAACATTACCACCGGGCCAGGGGATCAACCCTGGTTCAATGAAGAGTGCAGGAGGGTATGCTGAGAACAACACCAGGCACACCTTGACATAAGGCGGCACCCTGGTGAAGCCACAATACAGGACGACTTGCTTGCCAAACACCATAAGCAGCCAGTAATAGTCAAAGCTGAGTGGTCCCACAACCAACGGATTAGGTCTAAACTCGGCAGCATCTATAGGAAGAGGTACAGTCAACATTTTGGGCCGAGACCCTTCATCAGAACTAACTGAAGGAAGAGCTAGTAAGAGATTTGAAAGTGGGAGGGGGAGGGGGAGATCCAAAATGATCGGAGAAGACAGGAGGGGGAGGGATGGAGCCAAGAGCTGGACAGGTGATTGGCAAAAGGGATATGAGAGGATCATGGGACAGGAGGCCCAGGGAAAAAGAAAGCGGGGGGGAACCCAGAGGATGGGCGAGGGGTATAGTCAGAGGGATAGAGGGAGAAAAAGGAGAGCGAGAAAAAGAATGTGTGTATATAAATAACGGATGGGGTACGAGAGGGAGGTGAGGCATCAGCGAAAGTTTGAGAAGTCAATGTTCACTGACTTCTGGGCTTCTCCCCCTCTCACGTTCAAACCTCTTACTAGCCTTTGTTTCAGTTAGTCCTGACGAAGGGTCTCGGCTCGAAACATCGACTGTACCTTTTCCTAGAGATGCTGCCTGGCCTGCTGCGTTCACCAGCAACTTTGATGTGTGTTGCTTGAAATTCCAGCATCTGCAGATTTCCTCGTGTTTAGGTCTAGGCTCAGCAGTTCTGCCACATCCAGCTGTGGACAATCAAACAACTCACTGGAGGAAGCAGCTCCACAAATATCCACATCCTCAATGATAGATGAGCCCTAGATAAGGCTGAAACATTTGCAACAATCTTCAGTCAGGAGTGCCAAATAGATGATCCAGCTCAGCCTCCTGCAGAAGTCCCAGCATCCCAGATGTCAGTATGCAGCCAATCCCATTCACTCCACATGATATCAAAAAATGGCAAAGGCTATGAGCCCAGACAAAATCCCGGCAATAGTCCTGAAGACTTGTGCTCCAGAACTTGCCACTAGCCAAACTGTCCCAGTACAGCTAAACACCGGCACCTACCTGGCATTGTGGAAAATTGCCCAGGTATCTCCTGTCCACAAGAACCAGGACAAGTCCAACCCAGCCAATTACCGCCCTATCAGCCTACTCTCAGTTATCAGCAAAGTAATGGAAGGGGTCATAACAGTGCTATTATGCAGCACCTACTTGGCAATTATATCGCCACCCACAGCTCCAATCTGCTAATTAAATTTGCCGACGACACTACATTGATTAGCCTTATCGCAAACAATAACGAAGTGGCCTACAGAGAAGAAGTTATCTCTCTGACACAGTGGTGTCAAGAAAACAACCCCTCCCTCAATGTCACAAAAACAAAGGAGCTGGTTGTGGATTACAGGAGAAATGGAGACGGGCTAACCTCTATTGGTATCAATGGATCTGGGGTTGAGAGGGTAAACAGCTTCAAGTTCCTCAGCATCCCCATCATTGAAGACCTCACGTGGTCTGTACACACCAGCTGTGTGGTGAAAAAAGCACAACAGTGCCTATTTCACCTCAGACGGTTGAGGAAGTTTGGTAGGGGCCCCCAAATCCTAAGAACTTTCTACAGGGGAACAGAAAAACAGGCACAAGGTCTCCTGGCAGCATCCACGCTCCAAACATTGGAGGAAGAAAGCTCAGGAAATCCAGCAACTCGCAGACGCCAATGACACTCCAGGCTTTCTCAATGCAACTAGAGCTATTTTTGGCCCATCCACTCATGGTCAAGCCCCTCTCAAAAGCAAAGATGGTTCAACCATCCTGAAGAGCAATGCTGACATCAATCCTAGATGGAGGGAGCACTTTGAAGATCTTCTCAATCAAAACATCTCATTTGACAGGAATGTGATTAACAACATTCCAAAACAGCCCGTTGACAACTCCCTAAGCAAAATACCAACACTTGAAGAAGTCAAGGAAGCCATCAAAACCTTGAAAAACAACAAGACCGCTGGACTCGATGGAATACCAGCCAAGGCCTACAAAATTGGAGGTAACCAGCCATTATCAACTGCATCAACTTCTCATCAAGATCTGGATAAATGAAGACATACCAGCAGACTTTAGAGACGCAGCAGTCATTACCATCTACAAAAGGAAAGGTGATCGATCCGAATGCGGAAACTATCGTGGAATTTCCCTGTTAGCAACAGCAGGAAAGATCCTCACCTGCATCATGAACAGCTGGCTCAAGCCTTTAGCTGAGAAGATCCTTCCGGAGACACAAGTCGGTTTTAGACCATCACGTGGAGCAATCGACATGATCTCTTCACAATGCAACAACTACAAGAAAAATGTCGTGAACAACTTCAACCTTTGTACATGGCATTCATCGACCTCACCAAAGCCTTTGACTCGGTATCAAGGGAACTCCTTTGGGATGTCCTATCCACCTATGGATGCCCTGAAAAGTACATTCGAATCCTGAGATTCCTCCACGTTGGCATGCTTGCCACAGTCATGGTCAGCAACAGTAACTGTGAGCCTTTTCAAGTTAGATCAGGAGTAAAACAAGGATGTGTGATTGCCCCAGCTTTGTTCACCATCTTCATTGTGACAATCATCCACATTATCAAGGACGACCTACCCCCAGGAATTGAAATTGTCTACAGAACAGATGGCAGACTTTTCAATCTTGCCCGTCTCAAGTCCAAAACAAAGACATCCACGAGTTCTCTCATCGAGTTCCAATACACAGATGACAACAGTGTTGTAGCTCTTTCAGAAAACCACCTACAACAGATTCTGACTGCCTTCAACTGCGCGTACACGAAACTTGGACTTACCATCAATTCCAAGAAGACTCAGATCATCTATCCACTGTCACCAATTGAGACAAATCACATAAAACCATCATTTCAACTTGGAAAAATAACCCTGGAAAACGTGGGCCACTTTCCGTATCTTGGAAGTCACCTCTCCTCCAATGTTGACCTTAATGATGAGATCCAACATCATCTTAGATGCACTGGAACAGCTTTTGGACATCTCCAAACAAGAGCCTTTCATGACTGTGACATCTGAACAGACACCAAAATGTTAGTGTACAAAGCAGTGGTAATCCCAACGCTCCTGTATGCATCAGAAACCTGGACAACATACCGACGGCATCTGAAGACACCTGAAAAGTTCCATCAATGCTGTCTTCGAAACATCTTAAATATCAGTGGGAAGATAGGAGACCCAACGTCAGCGTGCTAAATGAAGCAAAAACAACAAGCATTGAAGCCTACGTCACCAAGAACCAACTAAGATGGAGCGGTCATGTTGTTCGGATGAAAGACGTACGTCTGCTGAAACAAGTATTCTACTCCCAGCTTAAAGGCGGCAAACGTAAAAAAGGCAGACAACAGAAGAGATTCAAAGACGTCTTAAAAGCCAACATGAAGAAATGTAACATCGACATCAACAACTGGGAAAACAATGCCAAGGACAGGAAACTCTGGCAAGCCATCATCACAGAAGGAACAGCAACTTTCGAAGCCAGCAGATGTGCAGAATTTGAAGAAAAGAGAAGAAAATGGACAGGGAGGCAGCAACAACCAAAGCCCGATCTGCCATCTGGAACTACCTGTCCTGAATGCGGAAGAACTTTCAAAGCCAAGATTGGACTCATAAGCCACTTGAGAGGCCATAAGTAGATCAACAGAACGAAGACCACCATTCTCGACCTCGAGGGATAGCCACAACGACGAGAGCGTCCTGACTGGCTACATCACTGCCTGGTATGGGAACAGTACCTCCCTTAATCGCAGGACTCTGCAGAGAATGGTGTGGACAGCCCAGCGCATCTGTAGATGTGAACTTCCCATGATTCAGGACATTTACAAGGACAGATGTGTAAAAAGGTCCTGTAGGATCATTGGGAACCCAAGTCATCCCAGCCACAATTTATTCCAGCTGCTGCCATCCAGGAAACAGTACTGCAGCATAAAAACCAGGACCAACAGGCTCCGGGACAGCTTCTTCCACCAGGCCATCAGACTGATGAGCTCACGCTGATTTGAGTGTACTCTATATTACATTGACTGTTCTATTTCAGTTTCGGTTCTTTGTGGGAATAGGACCCATTCTCAGGGTTCCATGACTGGCTGCTATTCAACACGCCAAGGGTCTGGCCTGAGAATCTCGATCGTGTTCGGAAGCATAAGATCTCGGGGCTCTGGAGATGGGTGGATCGAGGGTTGGTGTCATGGCCGGAGACTCGTGTGTCGTCAGGGAGGCTGGAACCTCTTTTGCTGTTGGCCCAAAGACCTGAAGTTTTTGCGACCTTTGGACACACAGCTCAAAAAAAGCGACGAAAAGGACTTTTAACATCGTAAACCAGCGGGTTGTTGTTTTGTCTCCCGCTCACTGTGAAAATGGGGGACACCTCCCTCTCGCTTGCCAGGGAGAGAGATAACCTGTGGGTTGTCGAATTTCGGATGAAATGCGAAACTTCTGGGGTAACTGCAAGGTCTGCGTTTTTGCTGTTGCTTAGCACACACTTGGGCTCAGTGATAGCATCGATACACGTTTAATTTTGCTGGTGGGGAGGGGGATCACCCCTCGCTGCCGCTTATGCGCAGGAAGGGGAAGCTGGGGGGACTTTAGGGCTCTCACGTTTAACTGTCGTTCATTCTTTAAGGCATTTCTATGTTTTTGTGGATGTTTTGTGAAGAAAAAGCATTTTAGGACATATATTGTACACATTTCTGACATTAAACTTGACCTTTGAAGTTTTGAACCTTTGAATTTATTATAAATGACTATGATTGCACATGGCACATTTAGATGGAGACGTAAGAAAGATTTTTACTCCTCATGTATGTGAAGGATGTAAGAAATAAAGTCAATTCAATTACCTGCTTACGGATGCCGAGTTTGGGTTCCATCAAGGCCAAACATGGACCAAAGAGCTGAATAGCAGAGGTGAGGTGAGAGTGATAGCCCTCCTCTACTTGGAATGATACCTGACACAAAGGAAGGTGGTTGTGGTGGCTGGAGGTCAATCATCTCATCCTCAGGACATCACTGCAGGAGTTCCTCAGGGAAGTGTCCTTGGACCAACCGTTTTCAGCTGTTTCATCCTTTCTTCCGTCAGAAGGTCAGAAGTGGGGATGTTGGCAGATGGCTGCACGATGTTCTGCACCATTCATGACTCCTCAGATAGTGAAGCAATTCATACCCAAATACAGCAGGACCTGGACAATATCCAGGCTTGGGCTGATAATCCTGAACACTGGTACACCACAGGGTTGTGTATTGAGTCCCATACTCTACTCGCTCTTCACTTACGACTGTGTACCTGTATTTAACACCAACACCATCGTCAGATTCACAGACGACACAACAGTGATCGGGTTGATTTCCAACAGAGATGAGTCAGCGTACAGGGCAGAGGTACAGAATCTAGTGAGCTGGTGCTCAGAGAACAACCTGTCTCTTAATATAGCAAAGACCAAGGAGCTAATTATCAACTTCGGACAGTCACGGGATGACAAGTACGCTCCAGTCTACATTAACAGATACATAGTGGAGAGAGTGTCCAGTTTCAGGTTTCTGGGAATACATACCTCAGAAGACCTTACGTGGTCCACTAACACCACAACAATAGTTAAGAAAGCACAGCAACGCTTGTTTTTCCTCAGGACGCTGAAGGGAGCTGATCTACCTGAACAGATGCTGGTGACTTTTCACCGCTGCACCATAGAGAGCATCTTAACATACTGCATCTCTGTGTGGTATCTCAGTTGTTCATCAGCTGATAGGAAAGCACTTCAGCGGGTCGTCTCTAGTGCACAGAAGATCATTTGGACACAGCTCCCAGCCCTGGAGGACACCTACAGCTCTCGCTGCCTAAGGAAAGCTACAAGCATCTGTAAGGACAATACACACCCATACAATCATCTGTTTGAGCTTCTTCCATCCGGCAGACATTATAAGATTTTCTATGCCCGCACTTCCAGATTGAACCAATTGCTCGGAACCAATCGATCAAGCATCATCCATAAATTTGTTGATTTGCTACTTTAATACTGGTTTTCTGGCTGTCATGCATCTGAGTTGTGCTTTTGTACTGCTGGACATTGCTTGTACTGGCTGGTTACTTGATTTATTTATTGTTTATTTATTTTATTTGTTGTTTTATAGCATTGAGTATGAGAGATGCAAACTCATTTTCGCTGTATTGGTGCATGACAACTGTACTATGCAATGACAATAAAGATATTTCATTTCATTTCAAGTGGCAAGTAACATTCAAACCATGCAAATGCCAGGCAATGACCATCTCCAACAAGAGAGGCTCTAACCATCATCTCTTGACATTCAGTGGCATCACCATCACTGAATCCCCTACTATCAACATCCTGGGGGTTACCATTGACAGGAAACTGAACTGGTCTAGCCATATACACCCCATGGCTACCAGAGAAAGTCAAAGGCTAGGAATCCTGTGGCGTGTAACTCACTTCCTGACTCCCCAAAGCCTGCCCACCATCTACAAGGCTCAGGTCAGGAGTGTAATGAAATACTCGCCACTCGCTTGGGTGAGTGCAGCTCCATCGACACTCAAGAAGCTCGACACCATCCAGTACAAGGCAGCCCACTTGATTAGTACCCCTTCCACAAGCATCCAATCCCCCCACCATCGATGAACAGTTGCAGCAGTGTGTACTATCTGCAAGATGCACTGCAATGACACGCCAAAGTTCCTGAGGCAGCACCTTCCAGACCCACGACAACTACTATCTAGAAGGACGAGAGCAGCAGATACTTGGGAACACCAGCACTTGAAATCCCTCTCCAAGTCACTCACCATCCTGACTTGCAAACATATCACCGTTCCTTCGTTGGCGCTGGGTCAAAATCATGGAATTCCCTCCCAAACAGCACTGTGGGTGTACCTACACCTCAGGGACTGCAGCGGTTCAAGAAGGCAGCTCATCACCACCTCTTCAAGGGCAGATAAGGATGGGCAATAAATACCGGCTTAGCTGGTGATGCCCATATTCCGTAAATGAATAAATACAAATTTTAAAAAGTACAAACAGCTTGTTAGCATATCACAGGTTTAGAGTTTGCAGAGAATTCTGATCCATTCCAAAATGTCTTTGAAGTATCCCTGTACTTCAACGGTGAAGGTTCAGTTTCACCCAGCCTGCTGGACTTGCAAACATTGAAAGCTTGGTACAGAGAGACAGGAGCCGGCCATTCAGCTGTCCCACCCTTCAATGAGTTAGTGATTTGTAACCTCAAGTGGTTGGCCCAGGCGAACTGGAGAGAATATGAGCAGACTCTCAGGACACCAGCAGTGGTTGACTTGGAAGAGTAGCTGGCGCAGGAACCTGCAGCCAGAGACGTGCTGGGATACAGTTGAGAGGAACATGGAGACGTTTCAAAGTGGGAAGGAGACATAGAAACTGATAATCTGGAGACAGGAAGCCATTGAAGTCTGCGAGGTGAGTGTTGATGGCGTGTTTAATCTGTCTGCAGCCTGTCTCACATCCTGTGACTCCAGATTTACTGGTCCTCAGTCACTGCTAGGAAGAACGATCCTACTAGCAGCAGCCGTTATAATCTTCCCTCAGTAAAAGTTTGTGCATTAACCTGTATTAGTTGGCTCAAAGTGTTGGCTTCACAGCCTAGGCACCACTCCTGTGGCGTAGGTAAGAGTTAGCAAGTCCTCATCCACATCAAACCCTCCTGCAGCACGGATCCAGGTAGCAGTCAGGCACTTGCTTTGATCTTCGTACAGTCACACAGCTGTGAATTCAGAGGGCAGTCGGAACAATTGACACATGCTTATTCAATTCAGAGGCGTAGCTCAGATCAGTTGTAACATTCTGGTGCTCTGGTTCACATTAAACTTAACAACTGAAGCTAAAGGAAGATGAATTGTTGAACATTACTCTTGTTAAAGAGCTGCTTCTCTACATTCTGACAAATGTGATCTCATACTTTGAAGCACAGCATCTGGAGTCTACGAACACGCCCACACATATACAAGCATGCACATATGTATATACCTACATGCACACACACACACACACACACACTCATGTGTACACACATCAATGCACCTCCTCACATGCACACATGTAACAGCATTATTCAGAAACACAAAGAATCAGCTTGCGCATGTATGAACGCGTGTGTGTAGACAAATGTGTGTCTTTGCACATGTGTGTGTGAATGAGTGTGAGAAAGAATGTATGCATGCGTGTGAGGGGTATATGTAAGACCATAAAACCTAAATATATAGGAGCAGAATGAGGCTATTTGGTCTGCTCTGCCATTTCATCAAGGCTGATCCATTTTTCCTCTCAGCCCCAATCTCCTGCCTTCTCCCTGTATCCCTTCATGTCCTGACTAGTCAAGAATCTATCAACCTCTGCCTTAAATATACATAAAGACTTGGCCTCCACAGCTGCCTGTGGCAACGAATTCCACAGATTCACCACTCTCTGCCTAAAGAAATTCCTCTTCATCTCCTTTCCGAAAGGACAATCCTCCATTTTGAGGCTGTGTCCTCTGGTCTTAGACAGTCCCACCATGGGAAACATCCTCTCCACATCCACTCTATTAAGGCCTTTCACCACCATTCAATAGGTTTCAATTAAGTCACCCCTCATTCTTCTAAATTCCAGTGAATAGATGCTCAGAGTCATCAAACACTCTTCATACGACAAGCCAGTCAATCCCGGAACCCTTTTTGTGAACCTGCTTTGAACCCTCTCCAGTTCCTGCACATCCTTTCTAAGATAAGGGGCCCCAAACTGCTCACAATACTCCAGTGAAGCCTCACCAGTGCTTTATAAAGTCTCAACATTACATTCTTGCTTTTATATTGTAGTCCTCTTGAAATGAATGCTAACATCACATTTACCTTCCTCACCACCGACTTAACGTGCAAATTAACCTTTAGGGGATCCTGCACAAGGACTCCCAAGTCCCGTCCCTTTGTACCTTTGACTTTTGTATTTTCCCCCCATTTAGAAAATAGTCAGCCCTTTCACTTCTTCTACCAAAGTACATGTCCATACACTCCTGACACTGTATTCCATCTACCACTTCTTTGCCCATTCTCCTAATCTGTCTAAATTCTTCTGTAGCCTCTCTACTTCCTCAAACCTACTGCCCCTCCACCTATCTTCGAACCATTTTCAAACTTTGCAACAAAGCCATCAAGAGGAGGAGCTTAGAGGGAGACAACGGTACCTCATGGCAACTCCTTCGCTTGCATCTTCAGAAACAGCTCTATTTCCATCTTTAATATCTCTATTTTTCCCTTTCAGGGTTCTTTTGAAGACCCTGACCTGGAGTTACATACTGACTTCAGTTCTTTGTGAGAATTGGACCCGCTCTCAGGGTTTCATGAATGTCTGTTATCCGACATGCCAAGGATGCAGCCTAAGAGGTTAGCTCGCCTTCGGAGTTCTGGGATCTCGTGGCTCTGGAGACGGGCGGACCAAATCGATGTGCATGGGAGATGGTACATCTCTGGCTGTGTGCCCAGAGACCTGAGATCTTTGGGCACAGAGCTTGGAAAAAGTGACGCAACGGACTTTTAACATCATAAACCAGCGAGTTGTTTGTTATGTTCCCCCTCTCATTCTGAAATGGAGACACCTCTTTTTCCCTCATTAGGGAGAGAGAGAGCCTGTGGTATGTCGAATACCGGGTGAATGAGTAGTCTTTGGAGTACTGCAAGTCTGTGTCTTTGCTGTTGCATTGCTCACACGAGTGCTCGGTGGGGGGTGCCAATGCTTTTTTTTTGCTGGTGGGAGAGGGGGGATTGTTGCTTTGCTGCTGCTTACATGTGGGAGGGGGAACTGGGGGGCTTTGGGGGTCTAACATTTAACTGTTGTTCATTCTTTGGGGGCACTCCTCTGATTTTGTGGATGGTTGCAAAGAAAAAGCATTTCAGGATGTATATTGTATACATTTTTCTGACATTAAATGTACCTTTGAAACCTTTGAATTCCATCATCCAAATCATTGACATATAATGTAAAAAGATTCTGTCCCAACACAGACCCCTGTGGAACACCACTAGGTACCAACAGCCAACCAGAAAAGGCTCCCTTTATTCCCACTCATTGTCTCCTACCAATCAGCCACTGTTTTATCCGTGCTAGAATCTTTCCTGTATGAACATGGGCTCATAGCTTGTTAAGTAGCCTCACATATGGCACATTGTCAAAGGGTTCTGAAAAATCCAAGTACACAACATCAACTGATTCTCCTTTATTTCTTCAAAGAATTCCATACACTTGTCAGAGAAGATTTTTCCTTGAGGAAACCATGCTAACCACAGCATGGTTTATCATGTGCATCTAAATACCCCAAAACCACATCCTTAACAATTGACTCCAACATCTTCCCAACCACGGAGGTCAGACAACTATTCTATAATTTCCTTTCTTCTGTCTCTCTCCCTTCTTGAAGAGTGGAGTGACATTTGCAATTTTCCAGTCTTCCGTAACCACTCCAGAATCTAGTGATTCTCGATAAACTAGCTGAGTGTTGGTGTGAGTGATTGGGGCAGGTTTCAGAGAGAAATTTAGCTGATGATTGGCCAGAAGGTACAGCCATCTCTAGGTCATATCGCAGTAGTCCATCCTTGGAAAGTGCACCTGGGCTCAGGTTGGCCAGCAGATGGTCAGTCCTCAGAGTGGGTCAACGCTTAGTCAGATCTTCCAAGGAAGCAGAACTGCCCTTCATGGGGAGAAGGCCAGAGAGTGGGGCTGAGGAGCAGTCAATAGGATTGAGCCATGGTTGAATGGTGGAGCAGACTCAATGGGCCAAATGGCCTAATTCTGCTTCTATGTCTTATGGTCTTTTGGAAACATTAATCCTAAGTGAGTGCATGATGCACTTACTGGAAACGCAACCATCCCTTCAGCAAAAGAGGTAGTTTGTCCCATTTTCAAAGATTCCCTTTCTGAAGGTCCATCTGGATCTGATCTCACTGTTTGTTTCCATTCTGCAGATTTATTTATGTCTTAAACGACACTGAAACAGTAGTTATTCCCAGGCACATTTTGGCACATTTTTATATTCTGCCATGTTATTCTATATTTATTTAGAAGTCCCACAGAGTAACAGACACATCCAGCCCAATGAGCCAATTACACCCATGTGACCAATTGACCCACTAACCTGTACGTCTTTGGAGTGTGGAAGGAAACGCACGTGGTCACGGGAAGAACTTGCCAACTCCTTAAGACAACAGGGATTGCCTGCATTGCAGTAGAGTTACATCACCACGCCACCCTAATCTCTTTATGAAAAGCCCACAATTACCCTATGTAGTCGGAAGTGTGGGTGGCCATGTGATTAGAACTGACTTTTCGAATGGAGCAGCTCTGTGATCTATGATTTAAAGTAGATGTGTGGTGGCATTGGTGGTCCTCACTGGCAGTGAGAGTTGTTGCTGTCTCATCTAATGGCTTCTCCATTCTACTGGCAAATCTGGATCCTTAAGACCATAAAGCATATGAGCAGAATTAGACCATTTGGCCCATCAAGTCTGCTCCACCATTCCATCATGGCTGATTTATTGTCCCTCTCAATCCCATTCTCTTGCCTTCTCTCTATAACCTTTAATGCCCTGACTAATCAATTCCCCTACCTATCAACCTCAATGACATGACCACCACAGCTGTCTATGGCAATGAATTCCACAGATTCATCACTATCTGGCAACAGAAATTTCATGTCAGCTCTGTTCTAAAGAGATTTCCTTCTTATTTTGAGGCAGTGCCCTCTGATTCTAGACTCTCCTACTATTGGAAACATCCTCTCTATGGATGTAATATAAATGGTAAGACTCTTGGTAGTGTGGAGGATCTGAGACACTCCATAGGACACTCAAAGCTGCTGCACAAGTTGACAATGTTGTTAAGAAGCATATGGTGTGTTGGCATTAATCAACTGTGAGATTGAGTTCAAGAGCCATTAGGTAATGTTACAGCTACACAAGACCTTGGTCAGACCCCACTTGGAGTACTGTGTTCAGTTCTGGTCACCTCACTGCAGGATGTGGATACTATAGAGAGAGTGCAGAGGAGATTTACAAAGATGTTGCCTGGATTGGAGGGCGTACCTTACGAATATAGGTTGAGTGAACTTGGCCTTTTCTTCTTGGAGCGACGGAGGATGAGAGGTGACCTGATAGAGGTGTATAAGATGACGAGAGGCACTGATTGTGTGGATAGTCAGAAGCTTTTTCCCAGGGCTGAAATGGCAAATATGAAGGGACATAGTTTTAAGGTGCTTGGAAATGGGTACCGAGAGGATGTTAGGGGTAAGATTTTCACACAGAGAGTGGTGGGTGCGTGGAATGCACTGCTGGCAGCAGAGGTGGAGGAGAATATGCCTACCGTTCCGTCCCACGACCTCACTTTGGAAAATTGGACCATCAGCCGTACTCCCTCCTCCTCCCGGCTTACAAACAGAAACTGAAGTGGGAGGTTACGATGTCAAAATCAGTGTCGTGTTGGACAGAGGAAACGGATGAGGTCCTCCGTGACTGCTTTGAATCGGTGGACTGGTTAGTATTCAAGGACTTGGCAGCTAATCTCAATGAGTATGCCTCAGCTGTCACGGACTTTATTTGGAAATGCACGGAGGACTGTGTGTCTCGGAAGACGATCCAGGTATTCCCTAACCAGAAACCTTGGATGAATTATGAGGTCAAGTCCCTTTTGAAGGCTAGAGCTGTGGCTTTTAGGTCCGGGGATACCAGTCACTACACGGGATCCAGGCCTGAATTCCGGAAAGCCATTAAGGGCACCAATAGGCAGTATCGAGCCAAGTTGGAAGCCCAGGCTAACCAGAGGGATGCCAGTAGACTATGGCAGGGTCTAAATGAGATCACTGGGTGCAAAGAGAAGGCTGGGAATATCAATAACTGTGGCGCTTCTCTTCCTGACGAACTTAACATATTCTACGCAAGATTCCAACAGAAGAGGAGCGTCCCACTCCCTCCGGATGAACTGGACCTGGTGGCGTCGAGATTCATCGTCACCGAGGAAGACGTTAGAAGGGCCTTCCTGAAGATAAATCCAAGGAAGGCGACAGGCCCAGATGGCGTCCCAGGACGGGTTCTCCGGGCCTATGCAAGCGAGCTAGCTGGAGTGTTTGCTGACATCTTCAACTGCTCCTTGCTTCAGTCTAAGATCCCCTCGTGTTTTAAGAAGGCAATGATAATCCCAGTGCCGAAGAAGAGCAAGGTGGCATGCCTGAATGACTATCGACCTATGGCTCTGACATCAATTGCTATGAAGTGCTTCGAGAGATTGGTAATGGCACACATCAACCACAGCCTACCGGTCAACCTCGACGCTTTACAATTCGCCTACCGGAGCAACAGGTCAACGGCAGATGCCATCTCTCTGGCCCTACATTCCTCCTTAGAACACCTGGAGAATAAGGATGCATATGTAAGGCTCCTTTTCGCTGACTACAGCTCTGCCTTTAATACCGTCATTCCAAATAAACTGATTCCTAAGCTCCAGAACCTGGGCCTTAGCACTCAGATCTGCAGCTGGATCTTCAACTTCCTCACAGACAGGACCCAGGCTGTAAAAATAGGGGACAAGCTCTCCTCTACAATCACTCTGAGCACCGGTGCCCTACAAGGCTGTGTACTCAGCCCCCTGTTGTACTCACTATACACCCATGATTGTGTAACCAAGTTTCCATCAAACTCAATATATAAGTTTGTTGATGACACAACAATTGTAGACCGTATCTCGGGTAATGATGAGTTTGATACAGAGAGGAAATTAAGAACCTGGTGGAATGGTGTGAAGAAAATAACCTATCCCTCAACGTCAGCAAGACGAAGGAATTGGTTGTTGACTTCAGAAGGAGTAGCGGACGGCACGGCCCAATTTACATCAGTGGTGCACAAGTGGAACAGGTCAAAAGCTTTAAGTTTCTCAGGGTCAATTATCACAAATGACCTGACCTGGTCCAACCAAGCACAGTCCACTGCCAAGAAGGCCCATCAGCGCCCTTACTTCCTGAGGAAGCTAAGGATATTTGTCCTGTCTCCTAAAACCCTCACTAATTTTTATAGATGCACCGTAGAAAGCATTCTTCTAGGGTGCATCACAACCTGGTATGGAAGTTGTCCTGTCCAAGAATGATCAGCAGCACTGGGGATACGAATTGACAATAAACTGGACTGGTCTAAGAACACTGAGACTGTCTACAAGAAGGGTCAGAGCCGTCTCTATTTCCTGAGGAGACTGAGGTCCTTTAACATCTGCCGGACGATGCTGAGGATGTTCTATGAGTCTGTGGTGGCCAGTGCTATCATGTTTGCTGTTGTGTGCTGGGGCAGCAGGCTGAGGGTAGCAGACACCAACAGAATCAACAAACTCATTCGTAAGGCCAGTGATGTTGTGGGGATGGAACTGGACTCTCTCACGGTGGTGTCTGAAAAGAGGATGCTGTCCAAGTTGCATGCCATCTTGGTCAATGTCTCCCACCCACTACATAATGTACTGGGTGGGCACAGGAGTACATTCAGCCAGAGACTCATTCTTCCGAGATGCAGCACAGAGCGTCATAGGAAGTCATTCCTGCCTGTGGCCATCAAACTTTACAACTCCTCCCTTGGAGGGTCAGACACCCTGAGCCAATAGGCTGGTTCTGGACTTATTTCATAATTTACTGGCATAATTTACATATTACTATTTAACTATTTATGGTTCTATTACTATATTATTTATGGTGCAACTGTAATGAAAACCAATTTCCCCCGGTATCAATAAAGTATGACTATGACTATGACTATGACTATGACTAAGACCGGAAGAAGCTGCAGAAGATTGTGAACACGGCGCAGCACATCACACAATCCAATCTTCCGTCCTTGGACTCACTTTACACCGCATGCTGGTGGATCAGTGCTGCCAGGATAATCAAGCCAACACACTTTTTGTCCCTCTTCCCTCCGGGAGAAGGTTCAGGAGCTTGAAGACTCATTTGGCCAGATTTGGGAACAGCTTCTTTCCAACTGTGATAAGACTGCTGAATGGATCCTGACCCAGATCTGGGCCGTACCCTCCAAATATCCGGACCTGCCTCTCGGTTTTTTTGCACTACCTTACTTTTCATTTTTCTATTTTCTATTTATGAATTATAATTGAAATTTTTAATATTTACTATTGATTTGTAATCCAGGGAGCGGGAAGCGCAGAATCAAATATCACTGTGATGATTGTACATTCTAGTATCAATTGTTTGGCGACAATAAAGTATAAAGTATATGATAGGGTCTTTTAAGAGACTCCTGCATTTGATACTGTAGAGAGAGTGCAGAGGAGATTTACAAGGATGTTGCCTGGATTCGAGGGCATAACTTATGAGAATAGATTGAGTGAACTTGGCTTTTTCTCCTGGGAGCGACGGAGGATGAGAGGTGACCTGATAGAGGTGTATAAGATGATGAGAGGCATTGATCATGTGGATAGTCAGAGGCTTTTTCACAGGGCTGAAATGGCTAACATGAGGGGGCATAGTTTTAAGGTGCTTGGAAGTAGGTATTGAGGGACTGTCAGGGGTAAGTTTTTCACACAGAGAGTGGTGAATGCATGGAAACACTGCCGGCGACGGTGGTGAAAGTGGACACAATAGGGTCTTTTAAGAGCCTCTTAGATAGGTACATGGAGCTTAGAAAAATAGAGGGCTTTGCTGTAGGGAAATTCTAAGCAGTTTCTAGAGGAGGTTACATGGTCAGCACAACATTGTGGGCCAAAGGGCCTGTAATGTGCTGTAGATTTCTATGTTCTATATTCATGGAGAGCTTAACGTTAAGGAACCCTTAGGGAACAGTGATCACAATATGATTGAGTTCACAATGAAACTTGACAGGGAAAAAAATAAAATCCAATGTGTCGGTATTTCAGTGGAATAAAGGAAATTACAATGGCATGAGAGGGGAACTGGCCAAAGTTGACTGAAAAGGGGCACTAGCAGGAAGGACAGTAGAGCAGCAATGGCTGGAGTTACTGCGAAAAATGAAGGAAGTACAAGACAGATATATTCCAAATAAGAAGAAATTTTCAGAGGGAAGAAGGACACTACAGTGCTGACAAGTGAAGTCAGAGCCAAAAGTGAGGGCATACAAGGAAACCAGAGCTAGTGGGAAGATAGAGGATTGGGAAGCTTTTAAAAACTTGCAGAAGGAAACTAAGAAGGTCATTCGGAAGTAAAAGATGAATTATGAGAGGAAGCTGGTGACTAATATCAAAGAAGATACTAAAAGCTTTTTTAAGTATATAAAGGGTAAAAGAGAGTTGAGGGTAGATATAGGACCAATACAAAATGATGCTGGAAATATTGTAATGAGAGATGTAGAGATGGCAAAGGAACTGAATACATATTTTGCATCAGTCTTCACAGTGGAAGACATCTGCAGTATACCAGACATTCAAGAGTGTCAGGGAAGTGAAGTTTGTGCAGTGAAAATTATGACTGAGAAGGTTCTCAGGAAGCTTAATAGTCTGAGGGTGGATAAATCTCCGGGACCTGATGGAATGCACCCTCGGGTTCTGAAGGAAGGAGCTAGAGAGATTGCGGAGGCATTAACGATGATCTTTCAAGAATTGCAAGAATTGATAGATTCTGGCATTGTACCAGATGACTGGAAAATTGCAAACGTTACTCCGCTATTTAAGAAGGGTGGGAGGCAGCAGAAATGAAACTATAGACCTGTTAGCCTGACATCAGTAGTTGGGAAGTTGTTGGAATTGATTGTTAGGGAAGAGATTACTGAGTACCTGGAGGCACATGACAAGATAAGACAAAGCCAGCAAGGATCGAAAAGTAATCCGGGAAATTATAGGCCGGTAAATTTAATGTCGGTAGTAGGTAAGTTATTGGAGGGAGTACTAAGAGAAAGAATCTACAAGCATTTGGATAGACAGGGACTTATTAGGGAGAGTCAACATGGCTTTGTGCGTGGTAGGTCATGTTTGACCAATCTATTGGAGTTTTTCGAGGAGGTTACCAGGAAAGTGGATGAAGGGAAGGCAGTGGATATTGTCTACATGGACTTCAGTAAGGCCTTTGACAAGGTCCTGCATGGGAGGTTAGTTAGGAAAATTCAGTCGCTAGGTATACATGGAGAGGTGGTAAATTGGATTAGACATTGGCTCAATGGAAGAAGCCAAAGAGTGGTAGTAGAGAATTGCTTCTCCGAGTGGAGGCCTGTGACTAGTGGTGTGCCACAGGGAGCAGTGCTGAGTCCATTGTTATTTGTCATTTATATCAATGATCTGGATGATAATGTGGTAAATTAGATCAGCAAGTTTGCTGATGATACAAAGATTGGAGGTGTAGTAGACAGTGAGGAAGATTTTCAGAGCCTGCAGAGGGACTTGGACCAGCTGGAAAAATGGGCTGAAAAATGGCAGATGGAGTTTAATACAGACAAGTGTGAGGTATTGCATGTTGGAAGGACAAACCAAGGTAGAACATACAGGGTTAATGGTAAGGCACTGAGGAGTGCAGTGGAACAGAGGGATCTGGGAATACAGATACAAAATTCCCTAAAAGTGGCGTCACAGGTAGATAGGGTCGTAAAGAGAGCTTTTGGTACATTGGCCTTTATTAATCAAAGTATTGAGTATAAGAGCTGGAATGTTATGATGAGGTTGTATAAGGCATTGGTGAGGCTGAATCTGGAGTATTGTGTTCAGTTTTGGTCACCAAATTACAGGAAGGATATAAATAAGGTTGAAAGAGTGCAGAGAAGGTTTACAAGGATACTGCCGGGACTTGAAAAACTCAGTTACAGAGAAAGGTTGAATAGGTTAGGACTTTATTCCCTGGAGCGTAGAAGAATGAGGGGAGATTTGATACAGGTATATAAAATTATGATGGGTATTGATAGAGTGAATGCAAGCAGGCTTTTTCCACTGAGGCAAGGGGAGAAAAAAACCAGAGGACATGGGTTAAGGGTGAGGGGGGAAAAGTTTAAAGGGAATATTAGGGGGTCTTCTTCACACAGAGAGTGGTGGGAGTATGGAATGAGCTGCCAGATGAGGTGGTAAATGTGGGTTCTTTTTTAACATTTAAGAATAAGTTGGACAGATACATGGATGGGAGGTGTATGGAGGGATATGGTCCGTGTGCAGGTCAGTGGGATTAGGCAGAAAATGGTTCGGCACAGCCAAGAAGGGCCAAAAGGCCTGTTTCTGTGCTGTAGTTTCTATGGTTCTATGGTTCTATGGTTTCCTGAAAGAAAAATCCTGCCTGACAAACCTACTGCAATTCTTTGAGGAAATTACAAGCAGGGTAGACAAAGGAGATTCAGCAGAAGTGGTGTACTTGGAGTTTCAGAAGGCCTTTGATAAGGTGCTGCACATGAGGCTGCTTAGCAAGATAAGAACCCATGGAATTACAGGGAAGTTACTAGCGTGGGTGGAGCATTGGCTGGTCGGCAGAAGACAGAGAGTGGGAATAAAGGGATCCTATTCTGTCTGGCTGCCGGTTACCAGTGGAGTTCCACAGGGGTCGGTGTTGGGACTGCTGCTTTTTACAAAGTGTGTCAATGATTTGCACGATGGTATTAATGGATTTGACGCAAAATTTGCCGATGATACAAAGATAGGTTGATGAGCGGGTAGTGTTGAGGAAACAGAGAGCCTGCAAAGAGACTTATATAGTTTAGGGAAATGGACAAAGAAGTGGCAAATGAAGTACGATGTTGGAAAGTGTATAGTCATGCACTTTGGTGGAAGAAATAAACGGACTGACTATTATTTAGATGGGGAGAGAATTCAAAATGCAGCCATGCAAAGGGTCTTGGGAGTCCTTGTGCAGGATACCCTAAAGGTTAACCTCCAGGTTGAGTCAGTTGTGAAGAAGGCGAATGCAATGTTGGCATTCATTTCTAGAGGTATAGAATAAAAAAGCAGGGATGTGATGTTGAGGCACTGAAAGGCACTCATGAGACCACACCTGGAGTATTGTGTGCAGTTTTGGACTCTTTATTTTAGAAAGGATATACTGACATTGAAGAGAGAAGATTCACAAGAATTATTCCAGGAATGAAAGGGTTAACATATGAGGAACATCCGGCAGCTCTTGGGCTGTATTCCCTGGAGTTCAGGAGAATGAGGGGGGATCTCATAGAAACATCCCAAATGTTAAAAGGCCTGAACAGATTAGATATGGCAAAGTTATTTCCCATGGTAGGGGATTCCAGGACAAGAGGGTATGACTTCAGGATTGAAGGATGTCCTTTTAGAACTGCGATGCAGAGAAATTACCTTAGTTAGAGGGTGGTAAATCTGTGGAATTTGTTGCCATGAGCGTCTGTGGAGGCCAAGTCATTGGGTGCATTTAAGGCAGAGATAGATAGGTTCTTAATTAGCCGGGGCATAAGAATTGGCTCAGCCCATGATTGAATGGCGGAGCAGACTCAATGGGCCAAACAGCCTACTCTGCTCCTATATCTTATGGTCTAAATGCACCCAATGACTTGGCCTCCACAGCCACTCTTGGCAACAAATTCCATAGATTTACCACCCTCTGACTAAAGTAATATCTCTGCATCTCTGTTCTAATCCTGAAGTTGTGCCCTCTCATCCTAGACTCCCCTACCATGGGAAATAATTTTGCCATAGCTAATCTGCTCAGGCCTTTTAACATTCGGAATGTTTCTATGACATCCCTCCTCATTCTCCTGAACTCCAGGGAATACAGCCCAAGAGCTGCCAGACGTTCCTCATACGGCATCCCTTTCACTCCTGGAATCATTCTCGTGAATCTTCTCTGAACCCTCTACAATGTCAGTAAATCCTTTCTAAAATAAGGAGCCCAAAATTGCACATAATACTCCAAGTGTGGTCTCACAGGTGCCTTATTGAGCCTCAACATCACATCCCTGCTCTTATATTCCATATGTCTAGAAATGAATGTCAACATTGCATTCGCTTTCTGCACCACTGACTCAACCTGGAGGTTAACCTTTAGGGTATCCTGCACAAAGACTCCCAAGTCCCGTTGCATCTCTACATTTTGAATTCTCTCCCCATCTAAATAATAGAGTGGGGATGACTGGAAGAATTGGATCAGACAATGATTGAATGGCAGAGCAGACTTGATAGGCCGAATGGCCTACTTCTGCTCCTATATCTTATGGTCTTATATTATATGTACACACTATCTAGGTCTTTCAATATCCGATAGGTTTCAATGAGATTCCACACCACCCCCTGCCCCCTTCATTCTTTTAAACTCCAACAAGTACAGACCCAGAGTCATCAAACACTTTTCGTTCAAGTTTCACCTATCGCCTGCCGTTTCGCTCTCCCTTCCCCCCCACATTTCAAATTGTGACAAGAATACACATAGATTACGATGTAGCTGTCCTGTGCTGGCACCAGTGGGATCAGCAGTTGGTCTGCCACCTGTCTTCAGGAGAGAGAGAGATAAGGAAAACAATGGAGCAGCATTTGGAGATGTTAATGAAGGAAGGAGAGCTGTCAAGAGCGGCTCCCCCTTTGAACCCTGAACTGTTTGAAGTGATGGACAGGCGATACCCCAGCAGGGGGATAAAAAGGGACAGGTTCGCTAAGGCAGGACACACACGACACCCGAGGTAACAAGACCCTGGAAGCGGTGCGTCTCTCACAAGTCGGTGGGAAGTACCGGGCCATAGACGCTCAGGGTGGAAAGGCACGATCGGCGGGAACCTGGTGTGTGTCCACCCTTGCCTGGGTGCCAGGTTCACCGCAGGGAAATGATTGTATCTGGAAACGGAGTGGTCACGGTTGGTGACCTCAGATGACATCACAAAGGACTCGCCCGAAAGCTGACTGCGAGGGTCTGTGTGGAAACCTTGAATATTCATTCGTTTTGCTCTCTCTCTCCTTCCCCCCACTGTCCATCTCCCACGGCAGCAATTACTGCGAACTGAACTGAACTAAATTGAACTGAACTTTGCGTCACTTTGAAACTGGTCATTTACCCCTAGACAACGATAGAGCTTGATTGATCCTGTTATCTTAATTCTGTGTACATGTGTGTTTATCATTGCTGAACTGTTGCATTTATTATCCTTTTGATTAGAGTACTGTGTTGCTTGTTTCTTTAATAAAACTTTCTTAGTTCTAGTAATCCAGACTCCAACTGAGTGATCCATTTCTGCTGGTTTGGCAACCCAGTTACGGGGTACGTAACAAAATCTACTCCTCAGCTTTTTTTCTCCAGTCCTGCCAAAGGGTTTCAGCCCAAAACGTTGACTGTTCTTTTTTTCCATAGAAGCTGCCTGACCTGCTGAGTTCCTCCTGCATTAGTGTTGTGTTGCTCATACATTATTCTTTCATTCCCAGAAGCATTATCAGGAAACTCCTTTGAACTGTCGCCAATTTTCTTTTCTTTTCTTAGATGTCAGGTTCAAAACTGCTCTCAGGAGTCCAAGTGTGGTCTGAGCTGTCACCAGGTCAGTTTTCATGGGTTTGCCAGCTCCATGATAAGAGAAGAACTCAGGCACTTGCAGTCATTCAATCATGGATCCATGATCCAAAATGATTGTCCATTGACAGGGTCTGTGGTGAGGCAGTGTTGAACATCTTAATGCCAAATGAAGAGCTGGTGACCATTAGAATGGTTGTGGATGGAGCTCTGGTGATGAACCAAGTTGTTCTTACCGCCACATCCCAGTCAGATTCAGACTTATTTGTCATCTGTACATCGAAACATGGAGTGAAATGTGCCGTTTGTGCTAACAACCAACACAGCCTCCGGACGTGCTGGTGGCAGCCCACAAGTGTTGCACACATAGCATATCAACAATATTCAGCAGAACAACTCAAGCAGCAACAGTAACAACAACAAAATAAGACAACAATGGTAATCCAAACCCCTTTCCCTACCCACAGGTCTCCATCCCCCCAAAAAAGGCCATTTCCAGGCCTCCATTCCTTGTCCCAGACTCCCAGAGTCGCAGACTCCAACTTCAGACTTCACCCCAGGATGCTGATCATGGATTTGACCTTCAAGCCTCCACGCCAGCCTCAAGCCTCAAGCCTCAAGCCTCAGTGGCCGACGCAGACAGCCCATACAATTCCTTCTGTGAAATATGGTGAGTTGCTTCCATCATGTTAATTGGAAAACTGTCTCCCTGCTACAAGGACTCTATGGAAATAAGCCTTGGACTGAAGTGAGCAGTAACTTGCCAACCCACTTGGCTTCATTTTTACCCACAAATTGTCTTGTTATAAATTGTCTGTCTGTAACTGTTTAAATACAATTCCTAGCCAAGAGTTATTGTGCAAAAATTGAAGTGGTTCTGGGAAAAAGAAACCTGACAAAATACTGGGAATGAAGACGTTGTTTTGGAAGAAACCACACAATTGGCCTTTTTCTGTATTTACAAATTGAATTTGGCATCTTGATAATTCATAAATTGCCAGTGTTGAGGTTATGTTTCCCGGAGCTTTGAGTGATGCAGCTCACAAATCTCCTGTTGAGGGTGTGGCCCACAGTTTTGGCCAATGTCCAGGAGCACTAAAGTGCCCCAATGCAAGATTACCAACCTCCTCTGAATTCACCAGCAGACATAACTCCACAGCACACCACATCATAGAACATCGTACAGTATTCCACCTTCGTGTATCACTTCCAAAGTGTATTTTTTCACACATTTCCACTACAGATGCACTTCTCAGCCCGGCTCTACATCCTATCAGCGTCCAGTTGCAACCTACAACAACCTCCTACAGGCAGCCAGGCCCTGGTCTAGGGAAATTGACATGGACAATCTTGCCCAACATTAGTGACGATGATATAAGGGTCAGAAACATGCACACAATAGCTTAATGCTGTGTAACTGCAACCGTAAACTGACAGCGTAGCATTGATGTAATCACTAATTTGCAACACTGTGTTGATGTGACCTTTAAATGGAAGTGCTGGAATAAATTTTATTCTGGATTTGTAATGCCTCATGAATGTCATTGTAAACTTACACTGCTGTGCTAATGTGCTCCTAAACTCACCATGTTAGATCATTGGAATCTTTAACTTACAACCTGATGGAATTTAACACAGATGAGTGTGAGGTGTTGCACTTTGGAGGACCAGGGTAGGTCTTAAAGAGTGAGCCATAGGGCACTGAGGAGTGTGGTAGAACAGAGGGATTTGGGAATACAGATCCATAATTCCTCGAACATGGCATCACAGGTAGCTAGGATCGTAAAGAGAGCTTTTGACACACTGGCCATAAGTGCAGGTGTTGAATACAAGAGTTGGGACATGTCCTTAAGATTCAGGGGAGTAGATTTAGGACGGAGATGAGGAGGAACTACTTTTCCCAGAGGGTAGTAAATCTGTGGAATTCTCTGCCCAATGAAGCAGTGGCAGCTACCTCAGTAAATATATTTAAGATGTTGGATAGATTTTACGTAGTAAAGAAGCTAAGGGTTATGGGGGAAAGGCGGGTAGGTGGAGATGAGTCCATGGCCAGATCAGCCATGATCTTATTGAATGGCAGGGTGGGCTCGATGGGCTGGATGGCCGACTCCTGCTCCCATTTCTTATGTTCTTATATTATGTTCAAGTTGTATAGGATGTTGGTGAGGCATAATTTGGAATGTTTTGTGCAATGCCGGTCGCCTACCACAGTAAAGCTACTAACAAGATTGAAAGAGTGCCGAGAATATTTACAAGGATGTTGCTGGGAATTGGTGACTTGAGTTAAAGGGAGAGACCATAAGACCATAAGACATAAGAGCAGAATTAGGCCATTCAGCCCATTGAGTATACTCCCTCATTCTATCATGGCTGATTTATTATCCCTCTCAACCATATTCTTCTGCCTTCTCCCCATAACCTTTGATGCCTTGAGTAATCAAGAATCTATTAACCTCCGTTTTAAATATACTTAATGACT
Organism: Mobula birostris; assembly: GCF_030028105.1. NCBI lineage: Eukaryota > Metazoa > Chordata > Chondrichthyes > Myliobatiformes > Myliobatidae > Mobula > Mobula birostris. The sequence goes on from NC_092387.1 coordinate 69,901,210, forward strand.
TTGTCTCCACAGGTGTCTGTGGCAATGAATTTCACAGATTCACCACCCTCTGGCTAAAGAAATTCCTCCTCATCTCTGTTCTAAAGAGACAGCTTCTATTCTGAGGCTGTACCCTCTGGTCCTATGCTCTCCCACTATTCGAAACATCCTTTCTATGTCCACTCGATCTAGACGGTTCAGTTTTGGACAGATTTCAATGAGAACACCCACCCACCTCCCTGCCCTATCTCATTCTTCTAAATTTAGTGAGTACAGGCCCAGGGCCATCAAACACTCCTTATACCTGCACCCTTTCTCTCCCAGAATCATTTTTGTCAGCCTCCTCTGGACCTTCTGCAATGATAGAACACCTTTCCTTGGATAAGGAGCCCAAAACTGCTCACAATACTCCGTGCAGTCTGACCAATCCCTTATAAAGCCTCAGCATTACAACTTTGTTCTTACATTCTAGTCTTCGTGTAATGAATGCTCACATTGCACTTGCCTTCATCACCAACTCAATCTGCATGAGGACTCCCAAGGTTGAATAGGTTAACACTTTATTCACTGGGGCATAGGAGAATGAGGGGACATTTGATATAAGTATACAAAATTACGAGGGGTTAAGCCAGCTGCTAGTGCAGTGGCATCCACACCAAACTTCGAAGTGAGTGGTTCCGGGTTCATATCCAGCCAGCTCCTTACATGCTCTCCATCTGTGCTGCAGAGTGTCGGCCTGGAACTCCACCTTGTAAAAACAGACAAGTGCTAAAGAAAAGACAAAGTTGCCACCTGAAGCTTCTCTGCACCCTCTGTAATCCAGGCAGCATCCTGGTGAATCTCCTCTGCACCCTCCCTAATCCAGGCAGCATCTTGGTGAATCTCCTCTACACCCTCTCTAATCCAGGCAGCATCCTGGTGAATCTCCTCTGCACCCTCTCTAATCCAGGCAGCATCCTGGTAAATCTCCTCTGCACCCTCTCTAATCCAGGCAGCGTCCTGGTGAATCTCCCCTGCATCCTCTCTAATCCAGGCAGCATCCTGGTGAATCTCCTCTGCACCCTCTCTAATCCAGGCAGCATCCTGGTGAATCTCCTCTACACCCTCTCTAATCCAGGCAGCCTCCTGGTGAATCTCCTCTGCACTCACTGTAATCCAGGCAGCATCCTGGTGAATCTCCTCTGCATCCTCTCTAATCCAGGCAGCATCCTGGTAAATCTCCTCTACACCCTCTCTAATCCAGACAGCATCCTGGTGAATCTCCTCTGCACCCTCTCTAATCCAGGCAGCATCCTGGTAAATCTCCTCTACACCTCTCTAATCCAGACAGCATCCTGGTAAATCTCCTCTACACCCTCTCTAATCCAGGCAGCATCCTGGTAAATCTTCTGCACCCTCTCTAATCCAGGCAGCATCCTGGTAAATCTCCTCTACACCTCTCTAATCCAGACAGCATCCTGGTAAATCTCCTCTACACCCTCTCTAATCCAGGCAGCATCCTGGTAAATCTTCTGCACCCTCTCTAATCCAGGCAGCATCCTGGTGAATCTCCTCTGCACCCTCTGTAATCCAGGCAGCATCCTGGTGAATCTCCTCTGCATCCTCTCTAATCCAGGCAGCATCCTGGTAAATCTTCTGCACCCTCTCTAATCCAGGCAGCACCCTGATAAATCTCCTCTACACCCTCTCTAAAGCTTCTACATCCTTCCTATAATGAGGCGAGCAGAAATGAACACAATATTCCAAGTGTGTTCTAACCAGGGTTTTATAGAGCTGCAACATTACCTCACGGCTCTTGAACTCAATTCCCTGCCTAATGAAGGCAAATGCAACATACACCTTCTTAACCACCCTATCAACTCTGAGGGATATATGGACCCCAAATTCCTGTTCCTCCACATTACTAAGAATCCTGCCATTTTTAATGAAACATTTGCCTGGAATGTTCTTTGATATAATTCAAAGTGCATCACTTCTTGAAACAGGGCCATCCCTGATGCACTTTCTTTGAATTTGGGATCTTTAACTACGTCAAAGTCTGTCCTTTATTCCATAGACAACAAAGCGTTGCAGTGTCATACAGTTTTTCTGCACAGTGACAGGCCAATTTGCCCATCACTTCCATGCTAGCTATTGCACCAAAAATATAACTCATTGCTATGCAGGTCGACCTTCCCTATAGAATGAAAGGCAGTAATCCACCAAAACTCTAAGTCACTAAGTGAAAGAAAATTACCTCAAATTTATAGTTAGTTATTTATTTAAAAGGTAAATACATTAATAGAGTCATAGAGTTATAGAGTAGGGAAACAGGCCCTTCGATCCATCTCACCGATACCAAAGCTCATACCCATCTACACTAATCCCATCTGCCCCCGTGCCCTGCTCATTTAAGTACCTGTCTAGTTGCCTCTTCATTGTTGTCACTGATCCTGCCTCCACCATCTCATCCGGACCCTCACAACACTTTAGAAATAAAATGTATCCCTCAAATCCCTTTAAAACCTCCTCCCTTTGGCCTTAAAGCTATGCCTCTATCTTTAGACATCGCCTGCCTCCTCCCACCATGGGAAACAGGTTTGGTGTCTCCCCTATCTCTGTCCCACATGTATTATTACGTACCTTGATTATATCATCCCTCAGCCTCCAACACTCCAGGAGAAACAGTCTCTCCTTTTCACTCAGGCCCATCAGCCCAGCAACATCCTTATGAATCTCGTCTGTATCCTCTCCACCTTTATCGCATTGGTCCTACTGGGGTACCATGATAGCGTGGTGGTTTGTGCAACACGATTACAGCTGGAGGTATTGGAGTTCAGGGTTCATTTCTGGCATGCTCTGTAAAACGTCTGTACGTTCTCCCCGTGGACTCTCCGGGTTTTCACCAGGTGCTCCGCTTTCCTCCTGCATTCTAAAGACATGCCAGTTAGTGGGTTAATTCGTCACTGTAAATTATCCTGTGATTGGGCTAGAGTTAAATAGGTGGGTTGCTGGATGGTGTGGTTTGTTGGGCTGGAAGAGCCTGTTGTGTGCTCGATCTCTAGATAAATAAATAAAATAAAATAACGGTTTGACCAGAAGAGCACACCGTGCCCCAAGTGTGTGTACAACTGTAACATGACAGCCCAGCTTCTATACTCACTGCCTCATCTGATGAAAGCAGACAAGCCATATGCCTTCTTTACCACCCTGTCTACCTGTGTTGTCATTTTCAGGATCCCAAAGATTCGAGCAAATTTCTACAGATGTACCATGGACAGCATTCTAATTAAAAATTCTTGACTGCTCAGGGCAGGAAGGGATACGAGGAGAAGGTAGGAGAGGTAGGAGACAGACTCAATGGCCAAATGGCCTAATTCCACTCCTATATCTTGTCTTATCCTGTGGAAAATCTGGCTGAGTGGTTCCACAACAACCTCTCACTCAATGTCAGAACGACCAAGGAGCTGACTATTGACTTCAGGGGAAGGAAACCGGAGATCCATGAGCCAGTCCTCAATGGGGGATCAGAGGTGGAGGGGCTCAGCAGCTTTAAATCTCTCAGTGCTATTGTTTCAGATGGCCTGTTCTGGGCCCAGCACGAAGTGCAATTGCGAAGAAAGCACGTCAGTACCTCCGCTTCCTTAGGAGTTTGCAAAGATTTGGCATGACATCTAAAACTTTGACAAACTTAGATGTGTAATGGAGAGTATATTAATTGGCTGCATCAGAGACTGGTGTGAAAACACCAATGCCCTCGTACCCACTTTGTAACAAAGTCAGCTCTGCAGCTATCTCTGACTAACAGCCTCGTGACTCAGTAGTACAGGGGTAACGGTGCGATGGTGCTTCCAATAGACAACACCTGTCTGTGGTGGGTATGATTCAAGTTCAACACAAACAGGAAATTATAAATCCTGCACCATGCACAAAGTTATCATTTGCCAGGAAATAACGGTACTTACACCGGCATAAACATACAGTGAAAGTATGTTTACAATAATTCAACTTTAACGAACAGTTAACAGAAGAAGGACCCATTACAATCTAACCACTCTGTGATGGGCACATAAACTTTGGAGCTCATTGCTGGGTAGTCGTGTGCTTCACTTTAATTACTCATGGCGGTGAACCCACAGTCTATGTGAAAGGTACCAGCCACAATTCGAACTTTCCTCAAAGTCTGTACGACTAACTGGCTAACTTGAAAGTATTGGCACTTCCTCCATTGAACTATTTGACTGCACAAAGAAGTTTTACAATGTGTCTGTCCTTTGGGCAGGGTCCTACGAGCATTTTCCATCGTGCTCCTCTCCGCATCTCACTTCTCCCCCAACTCCGGCAAAAGAGACACAAAAACCAATGTTCTCCTAGAAATTGGATGCCGCCAATCTCTCTTGAATGTTCCATAGCATCCCAATAGACAGAATGGTATCAAGACAAACCTGAATGGCTGATACAACATTCCTAAGCTAATCAAATGACTCATTATCTTAACAGAAAACAAAATGCTCGACTGTAAAATTAGATTACCAGAACATACTGTGTTTTACAAAAAATCTTCAGAAAATAAAATCCCCAACAGTATAACTGTAGTAATACAATGAAACATGTTTTAACCAGTGTATTAAATAGTTATTTATTTATCTATTTCCCCATTTATTTATTTATTATTATTTCATTCTTTTTGTATTTGCATAGCTTGTTGCCTTTTGCACACTAGTTGCCTGCCCTGTTGGTATAGTCTTTCATTGATTCTATTATGGTTACTGGATTTATTAAGCATGCCTGCAAGAAAATGAATCCCAGGGTTGTATATGGTGACATACATGTACTTTGATAATAAATTTACTTTGAACTTGGGTTGCATCATAGCCTGACACAGAGGAGCCAATGTACGGGATCAGAAAAGGGTTATAGAGTCAACCAGCTGCATCACGGGTACAGCCCTACCTACCTCTGAAGAAAGTTGCATCCATCACTAAGGACTCACACAATCCAGGACATATCCTCTTCTCAGTACTAGCATCAAAGAAGAGATACAGGAGACTGAAGACCCATACTCAACAATTCAGAAACAGCTTCTGAAGGATAAGATGCTTGGGAAGGTGAAAGATCTGAAGGTAGCTAAGTCACTTGTACCAGATGGACTACACCCTAGGAAACTGAAAGGGGTAGCTGAAGAGATTGTGGATGCATTAGTAATGACCTTTCAAGAATCAATAGATCTGGAATGGTTCCGGAGCAATGGAAAATTCCAAATGTCACTCCGCTCTTTAAGAAGGGAGCGAGCCAAAAGATATGAAATCATAGGCCAGGTAGCCTGACTTCAGTACCTGTGAAGATGTTGGAGTCGATTGTTAAGGATGAGTTGTTGAGGTACTTGAAGGTACATGATAAAATAGCCTGAAGTTAGCATGGTCTCTGTTATGTTTTGTAATTCCAGAAATTATGATGCAGAGCAATGGAGGCCATTACCAGACATCAACAGGCATCGCTCTTGGCATCTTCTGAACGTGTTGGCATCCTGAACAGTGCACAGCAAGATGCTCAATCTGCTCATCCATTCCAGCTTTGAGACATTGCTTTAATTTTTACCTCTCTGTCAAACTTTGTGTGATTTTTCTCTGCGGCGGTCAGGGAATGTGATGCAAAAGCTATGGGGTGTTCACTTCCATCATTCATGACATGTGACGTGACTGCACCAGTACCATAAGGCAAGTGTCACAGGCAAGCCTCACTGGATGATGCGGATCATAATGTGTGAGTGCAGTGTCTGATGTCACCATTTCCTTCGGCTTTGGGGAAACTACCTTACACTGCTTTATCCATTGTGTTTTCTTCATGAATTGTAATAACCAATTCAAGGGGCGGAGCACAGTAGCCAGGTTTGGCAGGAACCTGCTATGGTAATTGACAAATCTTAAAAAGGACAACGGGTGTGACATGTCCTTTGTCCTTGAGGCATCTAACAATGTTTGAATTTTCTCAACACACTTATGTAATTCTTGCACATCAATGGTGTAACCACAGTAAGCGATATTTGGTTTAAAGAATTCACACCTATTGCGACATGCTCTGAGCCCATAATCTTCTAATATTTTTAACACTGTCTTGAGATTTTGGAGATGTCCCTTGTCATCCTCATTGGTAAAATGATGTTATTCAGGTAACACTGAGTGCCTGGACAGACTTGCAGCACCTGGTCCATGGCTTTCTGCCAGAGTGCAGGTGCAGATGCTGCTCCAAAAATAAGCCTATTAAAGTGATAAATCCTTTTGTGAATGTTTATGGTGATAAACACGATGCACTCTTCTCAATCTGTAGGTATTACTCAATTAGTCTAATATACATCACCCAGTTATCTGTTGTGCAATCAAACACATCTATATTTCCAATGTAGCTAGCCATTTCTGTGGGGTTTTTATTTGCTATTATTATCAGCCCATACTCAGTGTTTATGAACCTATGAATTTCATCCATGTTCTGTCTTTTTTGTAAACTTTAACATTTCTTTCCCCTTCTGAAGACACATGTGTGGCATTTTTAAAAAATTCATGTCTCTCTCCCCTTCCAAAGAAAATAACATGCTGCATTTCAACAGGTAGGTAATCATCTCAGGTTCAACTTTAAAATTCCTGGTTGCCACTGTTATGTTTTGTAATTCCAGAATGTAATTGAAAGAAAATCATGGAAGCCCAAAATATTTTGGAATGAGGCGCTCATACGTGATGGGGTGGTGTAACGACGTATGCCACTCATGTACAGCTTAGATAGAACCCAGGATTAATTATGTAAACAAACAACAAATGCTTAATCAAACAATATATTTACAATATTACTCAAATTGCTGAAATATTAAATGCACAACAGTTTCCTTAAGGGGAAATCTTACCTGCTAAATCTCAGAATCAAAATTAGGTTTATTATCACCAGTTTATGTGCTGAAATTTGTTAACTTAACAGCAGCAGTACATGAAATACATGATAATGTAAAAAAAAATCTGTTGGAAGTCTTTGAGGAAATACCAGGCAGGATAGACAAAATTGGTGGATGTTCTTTACTTGGATTTTCAGAAAGCTTTTGACAAAGTACTTCACATGAGGCTGCTAATCAAGATAAGAACCCATGGTATTACAGGAAAGATACTAGCATAGACAAAAGATTGGCTGACTGGTAGGAGGCAGAGAGAAGGGATAAAGGGGGCCTTTTCCGATCGGTTTACGATGCCTAGTGATGTTCCACAGACCGAGTCAGTGTTGTATCTACTACTTTTCACATTATATGTCAACGAACTGGATGACAGAATGTGTAATTTTCTGGCCATGTTTGCAGGTGATACAAAGACTAGTAGAGGGACAGGCAGTATTGAGGAAGCAGGGAATCTGCAGAAGAACTTGAAAAGGGTTGTGAGAATGGGCATAGAAGTGGAAGGAAGTGCATGGCTATGCACTTTGGTAGAAGGAATAAATGAGTAAACTATTTTCTAAGTGGAGATCAAATTCAAAAATCAGAGGTGCAAAAGGACTTGGGAATACTCATACAAGATTCTCTAAAGGTTAACTGGCAGGTGGAGTTGGTGGTAAGGAAGGCAAATGCAACGTTAGTATTAATTTTGAGTGGACTAGAATATAAAGTCTCATCAAGACATTGTTTCAGATCTGAGTGCTAGATTTTTGTTAATTACAGGGTTATTTTTTAATAAAAATGTTACTATGGTTAATGTTTATGCTCCAGACATGAATTATCCCAAATTTTTAAAGCATTTATTCACTTCTTTTCCTCATTTAAATGAGTATATGTTGATAATGGGTGGTGATTTTAATTGCTGTTTAAATCCCCTATTGGATAGATCCATATATAGTCAGGCTTTACCAAATAAGTTGGCTACTCTTATTAACTGTTTTATGATTGACTCTGGAATTTCAGAAATTTGGAGATTTCTACACCCTAAGGATAAAGAGTTTTCATTCTTCTCATATGTTTATCACTCTTATTCTCGAATTGACTACTTTTTTATTGACTCCCATTTAATTCCATCTGTTATTGACTGTAATTATGACATTATCGCCATTTCTGATCGTGCTCCAATGAAACTTTCTATCAATTTAATGGATACTTCTTCTACTATTAGACAATGGCAATTTAATTCTAATTTGCTTCAAGATCCGGGTTTTGTTGAGTTTGTGAAGGAACAGTTTGATCTCTTCTTTTCAACTAATATTATGGAAGAAATCTCCAACGGGACAGTACGGGAGACTTTTAAAGCATATATGCGCGGACAGATTATTTCTTATTCTGTTGGTTTGAGAAAACGTATTAAGAATGAAACTTTTGTTGGTTGATAAAATTAAAGATATTGGTAAGAAATATTCTATTGCTCCTAGTAAGGAGCTTTATAAACAGAGAGTCGAACTACAAATGGAACACAACTTATTATTAACATCCTCGATTGAAAATCAATTTTTGAAAACTACAAGTGAGTTTTGTATACATAGTGACAAATCGGGTAAATTATTCGCTAATCAATTGAAAACTGCTTTGGTTAAATGTCAAATTATCAAGATTCATAAACATGATGACACCTTGACAGTTAATCATGACGAGATAAACAAATCTTTTCAAGAATTTTATACCTCCTTATACCACTCTGAATTTCCTCACTATCCCAACACTATGCATGACTTTTTAAGGAAATTAAATTTTCTGAAATTATCACCCGAAGAATATTTAACATTAGAAACTCCTATTGCGGATGAAGAAATAACAGCTGTTATTTCCTCAATGAATTCCGGCGAAGCACCTGGTCCAGATGGCTTTCCAGTGGAATTTTTAAAGTTATTTTCTTCTATTCTTTCTCCTTGGTTGTCTGTTGTTTTTAAAGAAGTGATCAGATTAGGTAAATTACCACAAGCATTCTATGGAGCTTCTATTTCTTTAATTCTTAAAAAGAATAAAGATCCTACTGATTGTGCATCATACAGACCGATATCTCTCTTGAATGTAGATTCAAAATTTTTTTCTAAAATATTAGCAGCTAGGTTAGAGAAGGTAATACCTGCTGTGTACATACATCTATTGGTGCTTCTGGACACATCTTCAGTGATGTTCCTGGAATCATCGGGTGTTTTGGGTCTCTCAACATCATACAACCTCCTCCAGGTGACCCAGCCGGGGCTGATCAGACTCCAGCTTGTGTTCAGATGGCTAGCTACTTATGACTCCATGGCTCCCCTCTTCTGAGCCACAGCCATCTTGAGGCCCTCTCTGCTGCATCGGTGGTACGGCAGGATAGCTCTCCTCTTCCTCTCTCTCTCGATGCCCAAAATGCTGAAGGCTCTAACTCAAGAACGGGCTATGAATCCCCTACAACCAACCACTGGGAGTCACCTCGCTCTCCATCCAGCCTGCTGACAGTTGCTGACCAGTCCTGCGTACTTGGAGAGCTTCCTTTCAAAGGCCTCTTCCAAGCTATCTTCCCATGGGACTGTCAGCTCCAGCAGCACCACTTGCTTAGTTGACTCAGACACTAGGACAATGTCTGGTCGCAGGGTGGTGGCTGTGATATGGTTGGGGAACTTCAGCTGCCAGTCCCTTGCAGAGGTCAGAATGCCTGCAGATGTTCTTTTGGCAGGTATTGGCTGCTCCCCAGCTCTGACAAAGGCAATGGTCTGCTTGGAGGGTCGCGACCGCTTCGCCCACTCAACTCCTGCGCTGACGGCTTCAGTGATGGTCTTCAGGACCTGATCATGCCTCCACCTGTACCGTCCCTCACCAAGTGCCCTTGCACAGCCGCTGAGGATGTGCTCCAGGGTTCCTCGCTTAGAGCACAGTGGACCAAATTATCTCTGTGGACCAAACTGGATTTATTAAAAACCGTTATTCATCTTTTAATATTCAGAGGTTAATGAATATTGTTTATACTCCTTCACTTAGTACTTCAGAATGTGTTATTTCATTAGATGCTGAGAAAGCTTTTGGCAGAGTTGAATGGCCATATCTATTTAGTGTGCTTGAGAAATTTAATTTTAGTCCGATATTTATATCTTGGATTAAATTGATATATCATACCCCTGTAGCTTCGGTTTGTACTAATAATCAAAGATCTCCCTTTTTTTGCTTATCTCGGGGTACTAGGCAGGAATATCCTCTTAGTCCATTATTATTTGATATTGCCCTTGAACCTTTAGCAATTGCTATCCGAGACTCACCTAACATTTTTGGTATTACCGGTGGGAATGAAATACATAAGTTATCATTATATGCAGATGATTTGTTATTATACATTTCTAATCCTGGGAAATCCATTCCTGCTATTTTATCTTTATTGGCTCAGTTTAGTAATTTTTCTGGGTATAAATTGAACCTTAATAAGAGCGAACTTTTTCCCCTAAATATGCAGGTTCCAATTTATGGATGTTTACCATTTAAATTGGTTACCCACTTTTTAACATATTTAGGGGTTAAAATTACGAAAAAAACATAAGGATTTTTTTAAGGCTAATTTTTTACCTTTAACTGATCAGATTACTAAATGGTCACCAATGTCTCTGTCATTGATAGGTCAGATCAATGCTATCAAGATGATTATTTTGCCTAAATTTTTATATTTATTTCAAGCGGTGCCCTTAAAGACAGAAGCAGGTGAATTTATTATGTGGAACAAGGAAATGGCAGATGAGTTGAATAGGTACTTTGGATCTGTCTTCACTAGGGAAGACACAAACAATCTCCCAGATGTAATAGTGGCCAAAGGACCTAGGGTAATGGATGAATTGAAGGAAATTTATATTAGGCAGGTAATGGTGTTGGGTAGGCTGTTGGGTCTGAAGGCTGGTAAGTCCCCGGGACCTGATGGTCTGCATCCCAGCGTACTTAAGGAGGTGGCTTTAGAAATTGTGGATGCATTGGTAATCATTTTCCAATGTTCTATAGATTCAGGATCAGTTCCTGTGGATTGGAGGGTGGCTAATGTTGTCCCTCTCTTTAAGAAGGGAGGAAGAGAGAAAACAGGGAATTATAGACCGGTTAGCCTGACGTCAGTGGTGGGAAAGATGCTGGAGTGAATTATAAAAGATGAAATCACGACACATCTGGATAGTAGTAACAGGATTAGTCCGAGTCAGCATGGATTTACGAAGGGGAAATCATGCTTGACTAATCTTCTGGAATTTTTTGAGGATGTAACTATGAAAATGGACAAGGGAGGGCCAGTGGATGTAGTGTACCTGGGCTTTCAGAAAGCCTTTGATAAAGTCCCACATAGGAGATTAGCGGGCAAAATTAGGGCACATGGTATTGGGGGCAGAGTACTGACATGGATAGAAAATTGGCTGGCTGACAGAAAACAAAGAGTAGCGATTAACGGGTCCCTTTCAGAATGGCAGGCGGTGACCAGTGGGGTACCACAGGGTTCAGTGCTGGGACCACAGCTGTTTACAATATATATTAATGATTTAGATGAGGGAATTAAAAGTAACATTAGCAAATTTGCCAATGAAACAAAGCTGGTTGGCAGTGTGAAATGTGAGGAGGATGTTATGAGAATGCAGGGTGACTTGGACGGGCTGAGTGAGTGGGCAGATGCATGGCAGATGCAGTTTAATGTGGATAAATGTGAGGTTATCCACTTTGGTGGTAAGAACGGGAAGGCAGATCATTATCTAAATGGAGTCAAGTTAGGAAAAGGGGAAACACAACGAGATCTAGGTGTTCTTGTACATCAGTCACTGAAAGCAAGCATGCAAGTACAGCAGGCAGTGAAGAAAGCTAATGGCATGCTGGCCTTCATAACAAGAGGAATTGAGTATAAGAGCAGAGAGGTCCTTCTGCAGCTGTACAGGGCTCTGGTGAGACCACACCTGGAGTACTGTGTGCAGTTTTGGTCTCCAAATTTGAGGAAAGACATTCTTGCTATTGAGGGAGTGCAGCGTAGGTTCACAAGGTTAATTCCTGGGAAGGCGAGACTGTAATATGTCGAAAGATTGGAGCAACTGGGCTTGTATACTCTGGAATTTAGAAGGCTGAGAGGGGATTTTATTGAAACATAAGATTAAGGGATTGGACATGCTGGAGGCAGGAAGCATGTTCCCGCTGATGGGTGAGTCCAGAACCAGAGGCCACAGTTTAAGAATTAGGGGTAGGCCATTTAGAATGGAGTTGAGGAAAAACTTTTTCACCCAGAGAGTAGTGGATATATGGAATGCTCTGCCCCAGAAGGCTGTGGAGGCCAAGTCTCTGGATGCTTTCAAAAAAGAGATGGATAGAGCTCTTAAAGATAGCAGAATCAAAGGTCATGGGGATAAGGCAGGAACCGGATACTGGTTGTGGACGATCAGCCGTGATCACAGTGAATGGCGGTGCTGGCTCGAAGGGCCAAATGGCCTACTCCTACACCTGTTGTCTATTGTCAATTTTTATTCCGAAATCTTTTTTTGATAATGTTGATTCCAAAATTTCTTCATATATATGGCAGAACAAAAATCCTAGATTAGGTAAAAGACATTTACAGAAATCTAAAAAGGAGAGGGGTTTGGCTTTGCCAGATTTTAGATTTTACTATTTGGCAATTAATATTCGATATTTAAAATTTTGGTCATGGGACTTGGATGTAACTTCAAGCCCACACTGGGTAAATCTTGAATGTAAATCTTTACGAGGGTTTTCATTGGGTTCTATTTTAGAGACCTCGTTTCCCTTTACTCTTTCTAAATTGTATAAACAAATGGATAACCTAATAGTAAAACATACTTTACATATATGGTTTCAATTTTTGAGTTGAGTCAATTTATTTTAGCAGATCCTATTATATCTAATTTCTTCTTTCAACCCTCTATCATGGATCAAGCATATCTGGCTTGGAAAACTAAAGGTATAGTATGATTTTGTGATCTATTTTTGGATAATTGTTTCATGTCCTTTGAACAATTATCTAATAAATATAACTTGCCTAGGTTCCATTTTTTTAGATATTTACAGATTAGAAACTTTTAAAATACTGTTTCTCCTACCTTCCCAAATTTATATTCAACAGATATTTTGGAAAAAATTTTAGATTTAAATCCTTTTCAGAAAGGTATAATAGCAATTACTTATAATGTAATTATGAAAATACATCCAGACGTATCTAACAAAGTTAAGACTGATTGGGAAAGGGAACTTAAGATTACTTTATCCATCCTCTACATGTGCTGAACATGTGTTGATACAGTTTAAAGTAGGGCATAGGGCTCATATGTCTGAGGATAAATTAGCTCGTTATTATTCTGTATCCGATAGATGTCACTCTGAGATAGCTTCTTTAACTCATATGTTTTGGTCGTGTCCTTTTTTGAAAATATATTGGGAAGATATTTTTGATATTATTTTAACTGTTCTGAATACTGATTTACAACCTCACCCTATTACTGAAATTTTTGGGTTACCAATGATGGAATCAAGTCACTTAACCTCTTCAGCTCGTCAGATGATTGCATTTCTTACATTAATGGCTAGAAGATCCATTTTGCTGAATTGGAAAGAGATTAATTCTCCCACCACATTTCACTGGTTCTCTCAAACTATGTTGTGTTTAAACTTAGAAAAAAATTAGAAATGTTATTCATGATCCCTGTATTAAATTCGAAAAGACTTGGAGGCCATTTATTCAAAATTTCCATATGATGTAATTTGACCTTTTCCAAACCTATTCTATTTCTTTTTATTATATGTTGAGAGGAGAGGAGTCGACGACACTAATGGTTCTTTTTTTTTTGATGTTACATAACAGCCCATGTCTTTATTTTTAGTTTAGTTGGTTAACACTGTTTAGGTTACTTTTTCTTTTGGGGTATATTTCTATATTTTTTTCCTTTTTTGTGATTTTTTCTTTTTTTTTGTATATTATATTTGTATCCTGTATGATTGGGAGGTTAAACACCCATGTGTCAACTGGGTTTATATTTAGCTATGTTAATCACAACAATGTAATCCCAATAACTTTATATCAATACGATGATATGTCTATCATTATGAAACCAATAAAAAGATTGAAAAAGAAGGAAATAAAGGACGTGTTGCTGAGGCTTTATGAGGCATGGGTCAGACTGCATTTGGAGTATTGTGTACAATTTTGGGCCCCTTATCTGAGAAAGGATGAGATAGCATTGGAGAGGGTTTGTCAGAGTGATCTAAGGAATGAAAGGGTTAAAGTATGAGGAATGTTTGATGGCTCTGGCTTGTATTCACTGGAGTTTAGAAGGATGAGAGAGAATCTCACTGAAACCTACCAAGTATTGCAAGGCTTAGATAGAGTGCATGTGGAGGGAATGTTTCCTATCAGGAGGGTAGTGTAGGACCAGAGGGCACAGGCTCAGAATAAGAGGACATCCCTTCAGAACAGTGACTAAAATACTAGAGAGATAGATAGATATTTTATTGATCCCAAGGGAAATTACAGTGTCACAGTAGCATACAAGTGTACAGATATAAATATTAGAAGAGAAATAGAAAAAATGAAAAGTAAGTTACCACAAACGGTCTAATAGGAGGGGGTCATCACTTCCCCAGCTATAGGTTGACTCATTATTATGTCTATTGGCTGAGGGCAAGTATGACCTCATATAGCACCCTTTGGAGCAGCACAGTTGTCTTAGTCTATTAATAAAAGTGCTCCTCCATTCAGCCAAGGTGGCATGCAGAGGGTGAGAATCATTGTCCAGAATTGCCAGGGTTTTCCACAGGGTCCTTTGTTCTACCACAGCCTCCAGTGTGTCCAGTTTGACTCCTATAACAGAGCAGCCTTTCCAATCAGTTTAATGAGGCTGTTGGCATTATCCGTGTTGATGTCATTGTCCCAGCACACCACCGCATAGAAGACTGTACTGGCAACAACAGAACATGTGAAGGAGAGGTCTGCATACTCTATAGGACCTCAGTCTCCTCAGGAAGTAGGGGTGTCTCTGGCCCTTCTTGTACACAGCCTCTGTGTTGGTGCTCCATTCATTTCTGTCATCAAGGTGCACCCCCAGGTACTTGTAGGTCCTCACCACATCCACATCCTCAACATCAATAGTAACAGGGAGCAGTGCAGATTTAGTCTTCCTAAAGACCATCAGGGCCTTGTATTCATCCTCCCATCAGTGACTAAAGAACTGGGACAAGCAGGGAGGATGCTGTGGCCAGCATGGATCGGTTGGGCAGAAGGGCCTCTCTCAGAGCTGTGGTTCTATGGCACTACAGCCCCATGCAACTAATGTTACCCTTCAAGAGAGAGGTGAACCACTGAGCAAGGTCACATGTAAGAGTTTCTCTTTAAACTTTGCCTACGCAATACCAACAAAAAGATGAAGGTTCGTTGTTTCTTTACCAAGAGAATGTGAGTTCATAATTAGTCACAGGCCTAATGTTCACAGGCTTTAGCTGTGGGTTAGAGCAGACTGCCTGCAGAATACCTTTTCATTCCTACCCTGTCATCTGATCCTTTAATTTCATTAAAATCTACTTATGCTTAGAGCCCATTACTTGGGGTTGGGCTTCTGTGTAATGAATTGATAGAATACGGCACTCAATTTCAGCTGGGTTGCAAATTTAAAATTATCAAATTATTTGACTTTATTAAATGCTACAGTTGGATTCATCAGGAGAACAATGGGATTCAGCAGAGCAAATTCCACAGGAATTCAATGCCGGTTGTCGGTTTCTAAATAATAATTATCCTGAAAACGATGTTTGCCTCTGAAAGATGAAAGGTGAAATTAAATTAGAAACTACGTCTTTGATTTCCTGTGAATTGTTATTCAGAATCAGAATCAGGTTCAACATCAATGGCAACAGCACACTCTGGAACACAAAACAAAAAAATATAAAACTATAAAAACTATATATATATAATCTATCTATCTCCCAGGAAAGATCTTCAGAGATGTTGACATCCGGTAATTGAAACTGCTCACCTCTTTCACTTCTGATCACTTGATAAGGAACCATATTATTATTATTATTATTATTATTATTATTATTATTATTACTGATTTAATGCTATTGAACAGCGATAAAATTCAAAGTGAAGAAGAACTGCTTAGGGAACAGCAGTAATTTTCACTTTGAATTTTCTGATGAGAAAGGCCAATGCTGCAGAGACACATTTGGTAAATCGCACATCTACTGGGTGTCCAATTTGGTTGGTGTTCAACAGGTAAAGATCATGTCTGCACATATTCTCTCACAGTGGTAACATCACTATTCCTGGATTCACGTCACTATGTTCCATCTGTGTGCTAGGCCCTGTGACTTCAGTCATGGTGTCTTACACTCAGTGGCCACTTTATTAGGTACACCTGCTCGTTAATACAGATATCTCATCAGCCAATCACATCGCAGCTACTCAATGTATAAAAGCATGCAGACATGGACAAGAGGTTCAGTTATTGTTCAGACCAAACATCAGAATGGGAAAGAAATGTGATCCAAGTGACTGACCATGGAATGATTGTTGGTGCCAGATAGGGTGTCTTGAGTATCTCAGAAACTGCTGATCTCTTGGCATTTTCACACACAACAGCCTAGAGTTTGTGAAAAACAAAAAAAAATCCAGGGTGCGGCAGTTCTATTAACGAGAGAGGTCGGAGAAGAATGGTCAGAGCGGTTCAAGGTGATAGTAACTCATATCCACGTTACAACAGTGGTGAGCAGAAGAGTAACTCTGAATGTACAACACATCGAACCTAGAAGTGGATGGGCAACAGCAGCGGGGATCACGAACATACCCTTCAGTAACTATTAGGAGGCATCTAACAGAACGGCCACTGATCGTGCATTGATCGTTCGGATATCTCAGAAAATGTTAATCTCCTGGGATTTTCATGCACAAAAGTCTCTAGAGTTTACAGAGAATTATGAAAAAAACAAAAAAAAGACTCCGGTGACTGATACTTTTGTGGGTGAAAATGAGAGAGAGGTCAGAGGAGAATGGCGAGACTGGTTCAGGCTGATAGAAAGAAGGCAGTAACTCAAATAACCACGTGTTTCAACAGTGGTGTGCAGAAGAATACGAACATACACTCAGTGGCTATTTTATTAGGTACAGGAGGTAATTAATAAAGTGGCACTGAGTGCATATCAGCAAGTTCTTAATGCTCACCACAGGACACATTAAACCAGGTACATTATACAGTCATGCCCCGTGGGTTTCATATTAAAAACAATATTGGGAATAGAATGGGATGCAGACTGACAGCTTTTAACACAAGGCCGGACAACACACTGGCCACAGCCTCTCGTGCCACATATATAATCCAGATGTGCTGACTACAGCATGTTAAACTAAGATCAACCATCATTGTATCGCTAATCAGACACTGTGATAGCACTCCAAAGAAGAAATAAAACAGTGAGCACTATCACACAGTGTCTGGTCACATGTTCACAGGCCGGTGCATGGACTGCACACGTGAGTTCTGCCCTTGAGTTGGTAAAATGCTGAGAATATCGCAGAACAAGTGAATTTGCTTACACACAAAATAATCTGCAGATGCTGGGGTCAAAGCAACACTCACAACATGCTGGAGGAACTCAGCAGGTCGGGCAGCATCCGTGGAAACGATCAGTCAACATTTATTGCCGGAACCCTTCGTCAGGACTGTAGGGGGAAGGGGCAGAGGCCCTATAAAGAAGGTGGAGGGGAGGGTGGGAAGGAGAAGGCTGGTAGGTTCCAGGTGAAAAACCAGTAAGGGAAAAGGTAAAGGGGTGGGGGAGGGGAAGCAGGGAGGTGATAGGCAGGAAAGGTGAAGAAAGAATAGGGGAAACCACAATGGGTAGTAGAAGGAGGCGGGACCATGAGGGAGGTGATAGGCAGCTGGGGGAGGGGGCAGAGTGACATAGGGATAGAGGAAGGGAAGGGGAGGGAATTACCGGAAGTTGGAGAATTCTATGTTCTTACCAAGGGGCTGGAGACTACCTAGACGGTATATGAGGTGTTGCTCCTCCAACCTGAGTTTAGCCTCATCATGGCAGTAGAGGAGGTGCGCCCGGTGCGGCCTCCTCTACATCAGTGAAACCCGACGCAGATTGGGGGACCGCTTCGTCAAGCACCTCCACTCCGTCCACCACAACAGACAGGATCTCCCAGTAGCCACCCACTTCAACTCTGCTTCCCATTCCCATTCAGATATGTCCATACATGGCCTCCTCTACTGCCATGATGAGGCTAAACTCAGGTTGGAGGAGATACACCTCATATACCGTCTAGGTAGTCTCCAGCCGCTTGGTATGAACATAGAATTCTCCAACTTCCGGTAATTCCCTCCCCCTCCCTTCCCCTATCCCTATGTCACTCTGCCCCCGTCCCCAGCTGCCTACCACCTCCCTCTACTACCTATTGTGTTTTTCCTTATTCTTTCTTCACCTTTCCCGCCTATCACCTCCCTGCCTCCCTTCCCCCACCCTTTATCTTTCCCCTTACTGGTTTTTCACCTGGAACCTACCAGCCTTCTCCTTCCCACCCTCCCCCCAACTTCTTTATAGGGCCTCTGCCCCTTCCCCTACAGTCCTGACGAAGGGTTCCGGCCCGAAACGTCGACCGATCTTTTCCATGGATGCTGCCCGACCTGCTGAGTTCCTCCAGCGTGTTGTGAGTGTTGCAAGTGAATTTGCTTGAAGTTCCTTGGTTGTAGAATGGTGATAGATACACAGTCTAAAACAACTTGCACGCAGGTACAATGAAGAAATGCATAAGGGAATTCAGCAGGTCAGGCAGAATCCACTAATGGAAACGGACAGCTGATGTTTCAGATTGAGATACTTTCTCCGGACATGCTGAGTTCCTTCATCTGCTTCCCAGTATCTGCAGTCTCTGTCTTCCAAGTACAATGAAGTGCTAAGGTACAACATATACCTTTACAGTTGTGTAATTGTAATTTACAGTTTTTATTATTATGATTTGCACTGTACTCCTGCAGCACAACAACAACGTTCACAAGATATGCCGGTGATATTAAACTCATTCAGATTCTGACTTGAATTCCTATCGGCTTGTGGTTGGTATCCCATTTTGTGACTGGCCACAACTGCCAGACATGCCAAGTTGAGTTTATTACCGTGTGTACAAGTACGGTGAGGAGGGGTACGATGAAAGGTACCCTACCTAAGCCCACCTAGTGTGGGCGTGCTATGCTGGCACCAGAATCTGTGGTGACACTTGTGGGCTCTCCCCAGGACATTCTTGTGTGCGTTGGCTGTTAACGCAAACGATGTATTTTGTCGTTTCATCATAGTTTTGAATCTATACCCCTCATAACTTACAACTTGTACCATTCCCCCTCAGACTCATCTTTTGTACAGATAACAAACTAAACCTTTCCATCTTCTCCTCAAAACTGAAACAGTCCATCCCAGGTAATGTCCTGGTGAATCTCCGTTGTACCCTCTCCAACCCACCCATTACAGCACACAGTTCTGGTCTACAATGGTTTACTGCAGCATGACCCGCCTGTTTATATGCCTGTTAATGAAGCAGTTGTGGGCATGCTATATTGGCATGGCAACACTTGTGGGCTGCCCCCAGTGTAATCTCCGCTGGTTTGATCTGACACAAACGACGCATTTATCTGTGTTTCAATGTACATGTGACAATTAACACTAATTTTAATCAGAATTTAAGGAGCAACTTTTTTTTAAACACAAAGGGTGATCTGTATGTGGAACAAGCTGCCAGCAGAAGTAGTTGAGGTCGGTAATAACATAATAACATTATAATTATAACCAGATTATGAGGGCACTCAGTCCTCGTTTATTGTCATTTAGTAATGCATGCATTAAGAAATGATACAGTGTTCCTCCAGTGTGATATCACAGAACACAAGACAGACCAAGATTGAAACTGACATAAACCACATAATTATAACATATAGTTACCACAGTGCAAACCAATACTGTAATTTGATAAGAGCAGACCATGGGCACAGTAAAAAAAAGTCTCAAAGTCCCAATAGCCTCATCATCTCACGCAGACGGTAGAAGGAAGAAAAACTCTCCCTGCCGTGAACCTCCAGCACCGCAAACTTGCCGATGCAGCACCCGACCACAGCTGACTTTGAGTCCGTCCAAAAACTTCGAGCCCCCAACCAGCCCTCCGAAACCAAGCACCGAGCACCATCTCTGCCGAGCACTTCGACTCCGGCCCTGGCCGCCAAGCAACAGGCAAAGCCGAGGATTCGGGGCCTTCCCCTCTGGAGATTTCGCATCACACAGCAGCAGCAGCGAAACAGGCATTTCAGAGCAGGTACAAGGATAGGAAAGTTTATGGGCCAAACACTGAACAATGGGAACACTCACAACACACTGGAGGAACTCAGCAGGTCGGGCAGCATCTGTGGAAACGGTCAGTCAGCGTTTCAGGCCTGAACCCTTCGTCAGGACTAAAGAGGGAAGGGGCAGAGGCCCTGTAAAGAAGGTGGGGGGGGGAAGCAGGGAGGTGATAGGCAGGAAAGGTGAAGGAATAGGGGAAAACACAATGGGTAGTAGAAGGAGGCGGAACCATGAGGGAGGTGATAGGCAGCTGGGGGAGGGGGCAGAGTGAAATAGGGATAGGGGAAGGGAGGGGGAGGGAATTACCGGAAGTTGGAGAATTCGATGTTCATACCAAGGGGCTGGAGACTACCTAGACGGTATATGAGGTGTTTCTTCCCCCACTCCTTTATCTTTCCCCTTACTAGTTTTTCACCTGGCACCTACCAGCCTTCTTCTTCCCACCCTCCCCCCCACCTTCTTTATAGGGCCTCTGCTCCTTCCCTCTACAGTCCTGACGAAGGGTTCTGGCTCGAAACGTTGACTGATCATTTCCACGGATGCTGCCCGACCTGCTGAGTTCCTCCAGCGTGTTGTGAGTGTTGCTTTGACCCCAGCATCTGCAGAGTATTTTGTGTTTACTGAACAATGGGACTAGCTTGGATAGGGCATCTGGGTCAGCATGGACCAGACAGGCCGAAGGGCCTGTTTCCACACTCTGATCGATGTGAAGCGACACCAGGACCCCTCAGCTTTCTGTTACAGAGCCACAGGGCTTTGGCGAACCTCAGGCCCAGGCCAAACAAGCTCTCAGCCCAAGCAGGGCCCACCACCGGGAGATCCCAAACACAGATGCAGGAAATCCAACACACCACACTCGAAATGCTGGAGGAACTCGGCAGGCCTGGCATCCATGGAATGAACAGACAGTCGACGTTTTGAGCTAAGACCCAGGAAAGGAAGGGGGGAGACACTAGAATAAAAAGGTGAAGGGAGGGGAAAGAGGACTAGCTAGAAGGCGATAGGCCAGGCCAGGTGACTGTGAAAAGTAAAGGGCTGGAGAAAAAAAGAATCTGATAGGAGAACAGAGTGGATCATGGGAGAAAGGGAAGGAGGAGGGGCACTGGGCGAGGTGATAGGCAAGTGAGGACGAGAGGTAGGAGGCCGGTGTGGGGAATAAGAATTGCCGGCAGGAGAAATCGATGTTCGTGCCATCAGGTTGGAGGCTACCTAAAGGGAATATGAGGCGTATACTGTTCCAGGACAGGAAAGCAACTTGGCGACAGCCCTTAAAAAGCTGCAGCTGCCGTTTTAAAATAGCTCATCTTATTATTCATGCAATTTTCTGCCTGACCCTCACAATCATCTCTAGTGCACTGTGGAAACAGCATTCAATACTTTAGTATCAGTTTGCCTGGAAAAATTAAAGTTATCAGATCCTACAATGGCTCCACACATAAGGTGAGATGATGTTAAGGGTGTGAGAGGCTGTAAAACTTTGGACTGTAATATCCAACCAGGAGCATCTCCCTTGTCAAAAACTTGCACAAATCCACTCAATGAAGTCAAGAAAAGTAGGTAAAAAGGAGGATTTTTCTTCAATTTCTAGCTACTTATAATCTTCACTTATCAGGTAATTCATATAAACAGAAGCATCTGTTTTGAGGTCACTTGTAATAAGTGTTAATAAAATCTGGCTGTGTTATGTTTATAGCATCAAACCCCATCTCAAAGACACTTTCAGAGCCAATTTTTCATATTGTTTTAAGTGCCTTGTGATTGTTTACTTTGATACCATGACGCCACTTAATGAATGTTTCAAAGATGTTGTGCCCCGTGTAATATTGCAAAGCTTAAAGCCTCTGCAATTCCTTTCAACATACATTAGCCTTTCAACAAGCGTAATAGTTTGAGAAAAGGTCTTTGAAAGGCTGGTGAAATAAATATGGCAGCTTTAATCGAGGGAGATAATTAGAAACCATTGACAGTCTGAAGTTTGATTGCTTTCAGAAAGTACAAATTATAATGAACTCAGTGGGAACAGTTCCTCTTTTTGTTTGAGAGGAAAAATAACCGCTGAAGGCTGCGACTTCGGGTACAGCAACTCGCAACAAGCGCCGCTTCTGCACTCGACTTTGTAAAGTCAACCGGAACTGGTAGCGAGCAGATGTGTGGAAGGTGGCTCTTTCTGTGTTCTGAGTTGACTCACCATACAGTGGTGCTCGTCTGCTTGAGCAGGCTGGTCCTGCTTTTAAACAGCAGAAATTTGACACGAACATTTTAAGAGTTTACAACATAGAACACGCTGTAGAACAGGACAGGCCCTTCGGCCCACGATGTTCTGCCGACCACCTAACTTACTCCAAGACCAATCTAACCCTGCCCTCTATCTTTCTGTCATCCCTGTGCCTGTCTAGGAGTTTCTTAAATGCCCCTGATCAGCCTCTACCACAAAAAGGTAGAGAAGTACATTTATTATCAATGCATACATTATGGAACCTTGAGATTTGTCTCCTAACAGGTAGCCATAAAGCAAGGAAACACAGAAGAGCCCATTAAAAAGACTTAAACACCCCAATGTGCAGAGAAAAGGGTTAAAAACACAATCCATAACAGTCAAACAATAGCCTTAAGCAAATAGCTGAAGTCTACAAAGAGAGTCCGAGACCCATAGCTCAGCGCAGAGCTGAGTAAACGTCTCGGAGTAGCGAGCCGAACTGGACCATTCCTTGCCTCGGGTCCCGACACCCTGACCTGCACTTAAATCGATCGAACCTCGGGTCTTCCTCACTCTCGGTGATGGACTCACTGCCTCGCTTCAGCTCGGTTCTGCCACATCGAATTACCTCCAAGTCAAAGGAGAGTTGCAAACTTGCTCGCGATAATCGTTTGCGAGAAAAAGAGATTAACAAAGCATTTGGTTGTTTTCCTTGTTTCATCAGCCAGAAGTCGCAGAGATTCACCAGTGCCATCTTAAACCACCACCTCAGGCAGGTCGTTCCATGCACCCACCTCTCTCTGTGTAAAGAACTTAACTCTAACATTCCCCCTATGCTTTCATCTAATCACCTTAAAATCATGCCCCATTGAATTAGTCATTTCTGCCCTACGGAAAAGACAATCCATTCTATCTATGCCTTTTGTCATCTTTGTACCCCTCCATCAAGTCAACTCTTATCCTCCTGCTCTCCAAAGAGAAACACTCTAGCTTGCTCAACCTATCCTTATAAGAAAAGCTCTCTAGTCCAGTTAGCAACCTGGTAAATCTCCTCTGCACCCCCTCTAAAGCTTCCATATCCTTCCTATAATGGAGGAGACCAGAAATGAACACAATATTCCGTGTGGTCTAACCAGGGTTTCATAGAGCTGCAACATTACCTCATGGGCTCTTGAACTTATTTCCCCAAATAATGAAGGCCAACACGCCATATGCCTTCTTAACAACCGTATCAACTTGCACAGCAACTTTGTGGGATGATTCTGGATGTGAACCCCAAGATCCTTCATTCCTCCACACTGCTAAGAATCTTACCGTTAACCCTGTATTCTGTTTCAAATTCGACCTTCCAAACTGAATCACTTCACTCCTTTCTGGGATGAACTCCAGCTGCCACTTCTCAGCCCAGCTCTACTGTCACATGGGGGACATTGATGGCGGACCCAAATGCAAGACACAGACACTGAAGTACTAGGAACTGGGCTATGGGGAAAACAGGAAAACCCAGAATAAGGATTGACAGACCGGACCGTGAACTGGAATGCGAACTTCACAGACCAGACCATGACATCTACATCCTGTCAACGTCTGGTTGTAACCTACGGCAACCTTCTACACTTTCCACAAATCCACCAACCTTCATGTCATAGAAACATAGAAAACCGACAGCACAATACAGGCCCTTCGGCCCTCCTGTGCCAAATGTGTCCTTATCTTAGAAATTACCTACGGTTACCCATAGTCCTCTATTTTTCTAAGCTCCATGTACCTATCTAAAAGTCTCTTAAAGACCCTGTCATATCCGCCTCCACCACCGTCACCGGCAGCCCATTCCATGCACTCACCACTCCCTGCATAAAAAACTTACCCCTGACATCTCCTCTGTACCTACTTCCAAGCACCTTAAAACTGTGCCCTCTTGTACTAGCCATTTCAGCCCTGGGGAAAAGCCTCTGTCTATCCACACAATCAATGCCTCTCATCATCTTATACACCTCAATCAGGTCACCTCTCATCCTCCGTCGCTTTAAAGAGAAAAGGCCGAGTTCACTCAACCTGTTTTCATAAGGCATGCTCCCCAATCCAGGCAACATCCTTGTAAATCTCCTCTGCACCCTTTCCATGGTTTCCATGTCCTTCCTGTAGTTAGGTGACCAGAACTCCAAGTGGCGTCTGACCAGGGTCCTATATAGCTGCAACGTTACCTCTTGGCTCTTAAACTCAATCCCATGGTTGATGAAGGCCAATGCACCGTATGCTTCTTAACCACAGAGTCAACCTGCGCAACAGCTTTGAGTGTCCTATGGACTCAGACCCCAAGATCCCTCTGATCCTCCACACTGCCAAGAGTCTTATTCTATTCTGCCGTCATATTTGACCTACCAAGATGAATCATGTCACACTTACCTGGGTTGAACTCCATCTGCTACTTCTCAGCCCAGTTTTGCATCCTATCGATGTCCCACTGTAACCCCTGACAGCCCTCCACACTATCCACAACACCCCCAACCTTTGTGTCATCAGCAAATTTACTAACCCATTCCTCCACTTCCTCATCCAGGTCTTTATAAAGATCATGAAGAGTAAGGGTCCCAGAACAGATCCCTGAGGCGCACCACTGGTCACCAACATCCATGCAGAATATGACCCGTCTACAGCCACTCTTTGCCTTCTGTGGGCAAGCTAGTTCTGGATCCACAAAGCAATGTCCCCTTGGATCCCTTGCCTCCTTACTTTCTCAATAAGCCTTGCATGGGGTACCTTATCAAATGCCTTGCTGAAATCCATATACTGTACACTACATCTACTGCTCTACTTTTATCAGTGTGTTTAGTCACATGCTCAAAAAATTCAATCAGATTCGTAAGGCATGACCTGCCCTTCACAAAGCCATGCTGACTATTCCTAATCATATTCTGCCTCTCCTAATGTTCATAAATCCTGCCTCTCAGGATCTTCTCCATCAACTTACCAACCACTAAAGAAGTCATCTGCAAACTTACTAGCCCACCCTTCCATTTCCACATCTAAGTCATTTATAAAACTCTCAAAGAGCAGGGGTCCCAGAGCAGATCCCTGTGAAATCTGTTCCTGCTCTGGTTTCTGACATAGTCTACCTCATTCATGATGGATAGAATGCGTGAGCAAACAACACTGAGTCCTGGTGTATTACAGCAGCATCTGAAGTTTGGCATCTTTCTGCAGACCTTCACCACAGCTTCTCACAGCCCGAGCTGTAAGCCAGATGAAGCACAAAGGGTCCTGTCACCTTATAAGCCTGAAAATATATGAGAAGCCTATGAGACCATGCTCTCTTCTCACTGCTGCCATCAGGAAGAAGATATAGGAGCCTCACGACTCTCGCCACCAGATTCAGGAATAGATATTAGCCTCAAACATCAGACTCTTGAACCAGAAATCTGAACCTGAATCAAAATCAGGTTTAGTATCACCGGCAGATGTCGTGAAATTTGTTTAACTTTGTGGCAGCGATACATGATAATATAGACAAAAAGTGACTTACAGTAAGTATTAAATAGTTAAATCAAATAAGCAGTGCAAAAGCAGAAATAAAAAAGTAGTGAGGTAATGTTCATGTGCTCAATGTCCATTCAGAAATCAGATAACTGATGGGAAAAATCTGTTCCTGAATCATTTCCGTAGGCTTCTGGCTTACAGGCTCCTGTACCTCCTTCCTGAAGGTAACAATGAGGAGAGGGCATGTCAGGGTGGTGGGGTCCCTGATGAGGTGTGTCACCTTTCTGAGGCACCGCTTCTTGAAGACGTCTTGGATACTATGGAGGCTAGCACCCATGATGGAGATAATTAATCTTACAACTCCCTGCAGCTTACTTCCGTCCAGTGTCGTAGCACCATCCCCTCCCCCATACCAGACGCCTGTCAGAATGCTCTCCAAAGTATATCTGCATTTATTTGCAAGTGTTTTAGGTGACAAACCAAATCTCCTCAAACTCCTAATGAAATATAGCCACTGTCTTCCCTCCTTTATACCTGTATCAATATGTTGGGACCAGGTTAGGTCCTCACACAGGAACTTGAAATTGCTCACTCTCTCCACTTCTGATCCCTCGATGAGGACTGTTGTGTGTTCCCTCATCTTACCCTTCCTGAAGTCCACAATCAGCTCTTTGGTCTTACTGACGTTGAGTGCCAGGTTGTTGCTGTGACACCACTCGTCTGTCTGGTATATCTCCCTCCTGTATACTCCCTCATCTCCATCTGAAATTCTGGCAACAATGGTTGTATCATTAGCAAATTTATAGATGGCATTTGAGCTGTGCCCAGCCACACAGTCGTGGGTGTACAGAAAGCAGAGCAGTGGGCTAAACACACATTCCTGAGGTGTGCCAGTGTTGATTGCCAGCTAGGTGAGATGCTATTTCCAATCCACACAGATCGTGGCCTGGGGATAACTTCACTCAACTTCACCCCCATCACTGAATGGTTCCTACAAACTATGGACTCACTTTCGAGGGCTTTTTGTCTTATGTTCTCAATATTTATTGCCTGCTTGATTGCTTGTTTGTTTGTTTATATGATTGTTTATTTATTATCTCTTTCTTTTGGTATTTGTACAGCTTGCACATTGGTTGTTTGTCCATCCTGTTGGGGGCGACCTTTCATTGATTCTATTGTGTTTCTTGTAATGCCCACAAGACAATGAATCTCAGAGTTGTACATATTGTGACATTCATGTACTTTGATAATAAATTTACTTTGAACTTTGAACTAGAAGCAGGAATAGGCCACTTGGCTGATCTAATTGCAACATCTGTTCCACATCTCTGTGTACCTGCAGGAACCCTTCATTCCTCTGCTTGTCGAGAACCTTCTTACCTCTCTCTTTGAGATACTCAAAGACTCTGCTTCCATGGCAGGTTGAGGAAGAGAGGTCCAAGTCCTCATAACCCACTGAAACAAAACCTTTCACCTCATTTCACCCTTAAACAGGGACCTCCTTACACTCAAACAGTGACTATTAGTCCAATCTCTGCCAGAAGTGGAAACCCATCCACCCTGCCATTGTTTTGGAAGAAACCACACAACTGGCATTTTTCTGTGTTTACTACTTCAATTCAGCTTCTCGACCATTCAGTAATCAGAATTAGGTTTAGTAACACTGGCATATGCTGTTTTGCAGCAGCAGAACATTGCAATACATAATAATGAATGAAATTAAATGAATTAATGAAATATCCTATATATATAAAGAGAGAGAAATTAAATTAGTGCAAAAAGAGAGCAAAAAAAGTAGAGAGATAAAGCTCATGGATTCATTGTCCGTTCAGAAAACTGATGGCGGAAGGGAGGAAGCTGTTCCTGAAACACCCAGTGTGAGTCTTCAGGTTCCTGTACCTCCTCCCTGATGGTAGCAATGAGAAGAGGGCACACGCTGGGTGATGGGGCTCTTTAATGATGGATGCCGCGTTTTGAAGGTGTCTTCGAACCTGCCCACTCAGTGGATTAATCCTCCAAACTCTCCAACCCAGAAACAACGACTATACTCCCGTTGCAGACTCTCTCACCTGCAACGGCCATTTATTGAGAGGAAGTTATGTTTTACATAGGTTTATAGAGAGATACAGTGCCAAAACTGGCCCTTCATAATCAGAATCAGATTTAAATCACTGACATACTGTGTACTGGGAAATTTGTTGTTTTACAGCAGCAGTACAGTGCAATACATAAAATGCTATAAATTACAATAAGAAATATATATATAAATTAAATTGAATAGGTAGTGCAAATAGAAGCCAAAATAGCAAGCTAGTGTCCATGAACTGTCCGTTCAGAAACCATCACCCATTCACTTACACTTATCCTACACTAATCCTTTGTTTATATTCTCCTCGTATTCCTATCAATTCCCCACAGATTCTCAGAATCAGGTTTAAATTGACTGATCTGTCATGCACCCACAGACAAGGGAAAGTAGCTTACCTCTCCACACCACTGCCCCGCCGCTTCAGAGACATGGGAGGGCACCGGAGCACAAGAGGAAACACACACAGTCACAGGAAGAACATGCAAACTCCACACAGTCAGCATCAAGCCTGGGTCTCTGGGGTTGTGAGGCAGCAGTTCTCTTAGGTGTACCTCCTAATTTACAATGGGTGCCATGGTAACTTAACAGTTAATGCACTGCTATTACAGCACAGGGTTTTCTGGAGTTCAGAGTTCAAAGGCAAACCACCTGTTCGGAGTTTATATGTTCTCCACATGACTGAGTGAGTTTTGTCCAGGTGCTCCAGTTTTCTCCCACATTCCAAAGGCATCCACTTTGGTGGGTTAATTGCCTATTGTAAATTGTCCTGTAATTAGGCTAGTGTAATATAAGTGGGTTGTCCTGTAATTAGGCTAGTGTAATATAGGTGGGTTGCTGGGCGGAGCAGCTCGTTGGGACTGAGTGACCTACTCCACACTGTATCTCTAAGTAAATGGTAAATTACAACTAACTGCGAAAAGCCATAAGCAGTTTGATGAACTCACTTATTTGCTTTAGTGGCTGAAACTGTACTCATTCTCTTTCTCAGCGGATGTGATTGTTCAAATACATTGCCAGTTTGTCTGCCAGCTGTATTAACAGTGATTTTATTAATTCATGTGTAGCTCTGGGAGTGTCAACAAATCACAGAGGAAGTGACATCAATATGGGGAGAAGACAATGAATAGGCAGCCAAAGAGAACACAATATTGAAATATTTAATATCAAATATCCACAAAGGAATTGCTACTTTTCCTCTAAAAATAGCAATGAGCAAGGGTCATGGATTCCTCAATCCCAGCCCATGGCCTGAAATAGTCAAGTGGAACAATACAGGTCTGTAACTGGTCCATTACTATACCCGGACTTTTCAAGGCCTCTTCATTTCATGTTCTTAATAATTATTGATTATTTATTATTATTTTTTCTGTCTTTTTATATTTGCACATTTTGTTGCCTTTTGCAGCTTGGTTGGTAGTCTGTCTTGTTGGGTGTGGTTATTCATTGATTCTGTTGTGGTTTTTGTATTTACTGTGAATGCCTGCAAGAAAATGAGTTTCAGGCTTGTATATGGTGACATAATTTGATAACAAATTTACTTTGAACTTTGTAGTGTTGCCTACTAGATAGTAAAAGAAATTTTAGGAACACAGCACAGATCATGACGTGAGCCTGCAAGAACAGTAACAGGTTTCTCACGCTGGCCCCTCACAAACTAAACAGACAGTCATATACGATTAACACACACAGAATGCTGGAGGAACTCAGCAGGCCAGGCAGCACCTAGGGAAAAGGGTAAACAGCTGATGTTTCAGGCCAAGACCCTTCAGTCATATTTGATTGTAGTGACTTCATTCTAACCAGCCCTGAAACTCTGGGGCATTACAATGCATGTGAAAGATGTTTGTGATTTTATATTATTTCAGCAATTATTAAATGTGAGTTGTGGGCATGTTATGTTGGCGCCAGAAGCATGGAGACACTTGCACACTGCTGCCAGCACATCCCTGGCCTGTGCCGGTCATTGACACGAATGATACATCTCACGGCATGTCTCAACGTACACATGATAAATAAAGCTAATTTTCTAATCTTCTCATCTACAAACAGATTCAAAAATAATGAGATGGTAAGGATCTCTTCATTATGTGCCACATGACATGGGTAAGCACAGTGATCATGATTATTCTTGGCAAATTTTTCTAAAGAACGGGTTTGCTATTGCCTTCTTCTGGGCAGTGTATTTACAAGATGGGTGACCCCAGTCATTATACATATTCTTCAGAGACTGTCTGCCTGGCGCCAGTGGTCACATAGCCAGGATGTGATATGCACCTGCTGCTCATATGGCCATCCATGACCAGGTTTCACATGACCCTGATCGGGGGCTAAGCAGGTGTTTTCCCAGTGGTGGCTTACAGGCTAGCAGAGAGAAGGAGCACCTTACACCTCCTTTGGAAGAGATGTGTCTCCATCCCACCTCCCAGGTAGTATTTGTGCATATTGAGTGATTCTCGCTGATATTAGGACATCCCAAACTTCTCATCCATGTTGCAGCCTCTAGTGCAAAGCTGGACAGTGAGTACTGGGACATGCATCCCAAAGACTACAGCCACACTCCTCCTGACCGTCTGGACCTTTCTGTCAGTGGCACATTAATAGCAACAAGAACTTGTATTTGCCTTGCAACTCTAACATCAAAAGACGCCACAAGGTGCTTAACAGCAGTGCCAGCAGATCCAACCTGATCCCAATCTGCAGAAGCAAATTCTACAAAGGGCTTGAAGATTGATAAACACAAGAGATTCTGCTGATGCTGGAAATCTTGAGAAACACACCCAAAATGCACACAAAATTCACCAGGTCAGGTAGCACCTATGGAGAGGAGTAAACAGTCCACATTTTGGACTGAGACCATTCATTGGATCCTCTTCAGGTATCCTGATGAATAGTCTTGGCCCCAAACACCCTCTATAGATGCTACCTGACTTGCCCAGTTCCTCAGCAGTATCTGCATGTTGCTTGAAGAATGGGACAGTTGCACAGGATCTGGAGTCTGGAGGTTCTGCAGAGCAGAAGAGGGGATTGCTGACCTTTCTTTCTATGTACCTGGTGACTCAGCTAACAGCAAAGCAGCTTAGACAGTGCGGGAAGGTCAGGTCACCTCTGAGCTCATTGCACTGCAACTCTGCCTTTTCCATGGGAATCGGGCAGATCAGCGAATTCTACACCATGTGTGGCACTGGTGTGCAGTCTACATTGGAAGCTCTGCCTGGAGCATAAATGGTACCATTCTTCCCACCTGTGATCTGTCTATTTGTCAACCTCCCAAAATTAACACTGCAAGATCTATTAAAGTGCAAACATTGTAATTGCAAATTAATTATACAGAGTCATACATATCTGACATTGAGATATAATTACCTCAGGAGTGGTTGTTTTTGATGGTATCAATTCTCAATAAGCATCCTACAACAAGGTTCCATGCAGTGTTCATGTCTGTAGTGTAGATTTGTTCCAAAGGAACAGGAACTGGCTGACAGGACTGGTCATGTGGATTTGCTTATCTCCATTGTGTTAAATCCAGATCTGTTGAATCAGGGTAAAGATAAAGATTAAAAGATTGGCTTTACTTGTCACATGTACATCAAAACATACAGTGAAATATGTCATTTATGTCAATAACTAACAGAGCCTGAGAATTGTGGGCAGCCTGCAAGTGGCTGGTGCCCATACTTTACTGGCATCCCATGGGACAGCACTCACCACGTGGTCTGATTCTGTCCACTCCACTTCCACTTCAATCACTCTGCTGTAGGGAGCTGGGCTTTGCACATCTATACTCACATCATTCTACAGATGCACAGAAGAGAGCATCCTAACAAGATGCATTACTGCTTGGGACAGAAACCACACTCCGGCAGACAGGGCAGCTCTACAACAGGGAGTCAAATCCACCTAATACTGTACATCACCGGCACCAGCCGACTCACCATCAAGGGCATATATACAGAAAGGTGCCTGAAAGGGGCCAGCAGCATCACGAAGGATCCGACTCACCCTGTTCACGGACTGTTTGTCCCACTCCCATCAGGGAAGAGGCTATGTAGCAACCATACATATATATATACACACACACACACACATATAGTATATAAGCTATCTTATGCATTTATATTTATTGTGTGTTTTCTTCTTATTATTAGTGCATTCTTCATCTTTTGTGTTTTTTTGTGCTGCATCGGATCTGGAGTAGCAATTATTTTGTTCTCCTTACACTAGTGTACAGGTAATGACATTAAACAATCTTGTATCTTGAATCTGACACCCTCAGGGCTAAACGTAGTTCCCTCCCGACAACAGCCCCATAAAAGGGTAAAGTTGTGGAATGTTTTCTACCCCTTCCTGTGCACACCGTTAGTTGAAGTGTTAACCCACCCTTTACCTTTGGACTCTCAGTTCCTCGTTCACCCTGTGCCTCTCCATGGCATTAGCTGTATTAGTCTTTGTTACCACCAACCCCACTCACTCATCCTCATGGCGATGGCGTGAGTCCCACCATTATCCATTTCATCACTGGCCTTGGTCCAAACTCCACCCACAGTGCCCAGACTCATAAAGTGGGCTTTGGAGATGATGAGATGGTCAATCAGGTCCATCGCCAACACTTCCTTCTCTGTACTCTCTTCTCTCAGCCCAGCTGACCAACATTAGTTCTTTACCTACTGCTGTCCAGCCTCTGTGTTTGCCTTGCTCAGAACTCAGCAACTTATTACCCTGATGCTTGGACAGTGTGCGAACAACTACCCTCTGTCCAGCTTCCAACAATGTTAAACTCAGGCAACATGTTCCCTGAAGGAATGAGCTGGCTCCATTAAGTTCAGACCAGAGCTCAAACACTGAGGTCTTCCTTTGACTGTCTCAAAATACACACTTCAAAGTAAATTTATTATCAAAATACATACAATATATGTCAGCATGTACAACCATGAGATTCATTCTCTTGCAAGCATTCGCAGTAAATATGAAGAAACATGATAGAATCAATTAAAACCACACACTACGAGACAGATAAACAACCTGTGTGGAAAAGACAACAACTTGTGCAAAAACAAAAAAAGAACAAAGAACAAAATAATAATGATAAATAAACAAGCAATAAATGTCGAGAACATGAGATGAAGAGTCCTTGAAAGTGAGTCCATAGGTTACGGGATCAGTTCAGTGGTGGGGCAGGTGAAGTTGAATAAAGTTAAGCAACACACACAAAGTGCTGGAGGAACTCAGTTATCTAGGCAGCAGCTATGGAAAAGAGTACAGTCAATCTTTCAGACTGAGGTTCTTCATCAGGACTGCTGATGACTTGAAGAAGGGTCTTGGCCCAAACTGCCGACTGTTCAGTCTTTTCCATAGAAGCTGCCTGACCTGCTGAGTTCCTTCAGCATTTTGTGTGCACTTCTTTGGATTTCCAGCATCTGCAGAATTTCTGGTGTTTGAGTGAAGTTATCCCCTTTTATTCAGGAGCGTATTTGAAGGGTAATAACTGTTCCTGAACCTGGTGGCATGGGAACTAAGACCCCTTACTTTCTTCCCAGTGGCAGCAGCGATAAGAGAGCAGGTTCTGGGTGCTGGGGGTCCCTGATGATGGATGCTGCTTTCCTGAGACAGCAGTCTGTGTAGAGGGCTCAATGGTGGCCTTCTGTACAGACTATACGGCCTTAATATTCTACATTTTGATGAATCTAGTGAAATGTAGCCACCGTATGTGTTCGAAAACAATGACCTCAGCTGAAAGTCAACATAACACACTCTATCTGTTCATTAACTCGCTCCACAATAAACTGTTTCCATTAGCGACAGGTTTAAAAAGGAAAAGATAATTTTCCTTGGTGGCAGACTCCCTCAAAGATAACTGCGATTATTGTCTCAGCACAGAAGCGCCACAGGGGATGGAGGGTGGATCATGGCTCCTGATTGTACCTGTCTGCTATCTAAAGTATATATCTCCAACGCTTTGTTTACTGTGGGATTACCTTGAACCTCCAGAGCACCCAGCTGTCATTCTGAATTGCCTACACGGCCAATACCGTCTGGGTCACAGAGTCAACTGGCACCAGAGGTAATCATCCCCTTTGTTGGTAGTTGCTGCTATTTATCATGGTAGAGAATGGTGCTGAAACATACACTGTTTGATGACAGGCCCGTCAGCTGACGGCAATTTAGTCTAATTTGTGTGGACCACTGTTTACAGTCAGATCCTGTTAACTGATCAGGGACGCAGTGACACTGCATACACCCGATGACAGTCAGGCTAGTTCTTCTGAATCAGGGCGATTGCAGTTCGAATCAGCTACCTTAAACCATGAGTTTCCAGACTCTCTCCCTCTTGAAGAAGGAGACTCTCAACAAGGTGTATTTAATCCCTATTGTGTCGAGTATTGAAAGGCCCAGATACAGTGGATGTGGGGACGAGTGGTAGAGTCTAGGACCAGAAAGCACGGCCTCAAAGTAGAAGGGCATCCTTTTAGATTAGAGATGAAGAGGATTTTTTTTAGCCAGAGAGTGGTGAATCTGTGGAATTCATTGCCACAGGCCGCTATGGAGGCCAAGTTATTGAGTATATTTAAAGCAGATATTGATAGTTTCATAATTAGTCATCGTGTCAAACAATGTGGGAAGAAGGCAGGAGAATAGGGTTGAGAGGGATAATAAATCAGCCAGGATGCAATGGTGGAGCAGATTTGATGGCCTGAAAGGCCTAATTCTGCTCCTATGTCTTATGGTTTTATGGTTAGTTGTGAGTGCAGAGAGATGTTGCCTCACAAGTCCTGTCTCTGTCAGGTAATTCATGTGAAGTGTTTCAATGTGCGAAGAATGGTTTCCACATAGTTTTGTTCCCCTGCCTGATTTATACCGATTCATTCTGTTCTACTTCTGCTCCTACGCAACAAATCATCTGCAAACAAGACATCCTGGAACTGTTTTGTGTAACTAACTCCTGTTTCTGTTCCTAATTTAAGGAATGACTTCATGTACACTCAGGAGAGAAGTACAGCACTGTGTTTCAGGGTCAGGGTCCAGTGAAGTTACTGATTGGTCACAAAACCTCCAACAACAAGAAAGCCATGGGAGCGCAGCAGTTAGTGTGACACTACTACCACTCAGAGTTCAGAGTTCAGTTCCAAAGTTATCCTCCATGTGACTGTACGGGCTTCCTCCCGGAGTACAAAGATGTACCGGTTTGTTGGTGAGTTGGTCATTGTAAATTGTCCTGTGATTAGGCCAGGGTTAAATCGGGGTTTGCTGGGGGGAGTGGGTGGGGGAGTGCCTATTTTGTAATAAATAATTAAAATACACGACACCAGTCTCTCAAATTCCCAGCACCAAGAGGTTCAAAGTGTGGGACCACATGTTCCAACTCAAAAGAGGCAGGAACATACCCTGACTGAGCTCAGCACGCTAAAAAAGGCCGTTCATTCTCAATTAACCAGTTAGACAACAAGAGTTTAGCTCGGTTTCTTTCCTTCAAATCGTGGTACCGTTGTCCAGCTCCTTAACAGCTAGCTATTGAGTCTGGTCTGGTCACCTGCTGTGCCCACAGGAACCATGTCAATGAGACAGAGTGAAATTTTACAGGGAATATTGCCAGGATCTGAGATCCTGAGTTATAGGAAAAGGTTAGATAGTTTAGAACTTTATTCCTCAGCGCAGAGGAGAATGAGGGGAGATCTGATCGAGGTATACAACATTATGAGGGGTATAACTATGGTTAATGCAAGCAGGCTTTCTCTAGAACTAGAGGTTGTAGGTTAAAGGTGAAAAGTGAAATATTTAAGGGAAACCTGATAGGGACATTCTTCACTCAGTGAGTGGTAAAAATGTGGAATGAGCTGCCAGTGGAAGTGCTGGATGTGGGTTCAGTTGGAACATTTCGGAAAAGAATTGGATAAGTCTTTGTACATGGATGGGAGGGACATGGAGGGCGGTGATCCCGGCGGTGGTCCGATGGGACTAGAATAATCATTCAGCACAGACCAGATGGGCCAAAGGGCCTGTTTCTGTGTTCTGTGCTGTAGAGGTCTGTGACTCTATGCTATTATTACATCATGCCAGTTCAAAGCAGACTGGTCAGCATTTGACATTCCTGCCACGTGTGTTCATGTTTCTTGGACTGGTGTGAAATGCACACCTCATCGTGGTGGGTGAGAGACTTTGTTATGGCACATCTTATTCCTGAGCAGCT
Organism: Mobula birostris; assembly: GCF_030028105.1. Lineage (NCBI taxonomy): Eukaryota > Metazoa > Chordata > Chondrichthyes > Myliobatiformes > Myliobatidae > Mobula > Mobula birostris. The sequence goes on from NC_092387.1 coordinate 69,937,397, forward strand.
GTGAGCAAGAACTGCTCCTCACCCCAGTGATCCACTGTCCAGCAACAGAATCTTACATTCCAACTGAGAAACATAGAAAATCTACAGCACAGTACAGGCCCTTCGGTCCACCATGCTCTGCTGAATATGTACTTACTTTAGAAACTCCAGGTACCTATTCACGAGTCTCTTAAAAGACCCTATCGTATCCATCGCCACCACCATTGCCAGCAGCCCATTCCACACAATCACTACTCTCTGCATAAAAAACTTACCCCTGACATCTCCTCTGTACCTACTTCCAAGCACCTTAAAACTGTGCTCCCTCATGCTAGCCATTTCAGCCCTGGGAAAAAGCCTCTGACTATCCACACGATTAATGCCTCTCATCTTATACACCTCTATCAGGTCACTTTTCATCCTCCGTCACTCCAAGGAAATAAGGCAGAGTTCACTCAACCTATTCTTATAAGACATGCTCCCTAATCCAGGCAACATCCTTGTAAATCTCCTCTGCACCCTTTCTATGGATTCCACATTCTTCTTGTAGTGAGATGATCAGAATTGAGCACAGTACTCCAATTGGGGTCTGACCAGGGTCCTACATAGCTGCAACACTACCTCTCAGCCCTTAAACTCAATCCCATGATTGATGAAGGTCAATGCACTATATGCCTCCTTAACCACAGAGTCAACCCGTGCACCAGCTTTGAGTGTCCTATGGACTCGGACCCCAAGATCCTTCTGATCCTCCACACTGCCAAGAGTCTTACTATATTCTGCCATCATATTTGACCTACCAAAATGAACTACCTCACACTTATCTAGTTTGAACTCCATCTGCTCAGCCCAGTTTTGCATCCTATCAATGTCTCTCTGACAGCCCTCTACACTATCAACAACACCCCCAACCTTTGTGTCATGAGCAAATTTACTAACCCATCCCTCCGCTTCCTCATCCAGGTCATTTATAAAAATCATGAAGAGTAGGGGTCCCAGAACAGATCCCTGAGGCACACCACCGGTCACCAACCTCCATGCAGAACATGACCCATCTACAACCACTCTTTGATAAAGCCATGTTGACTATTCCTAATCATATTATGCCTCTTCAAATGTTCATAAATCCTGCCTCTCAGAATTTTTTCTATCAACTTACCAACCACTGAAGTAAGACTCACTGATCTATAATTTCCTGGGCTATCTCTACTCCCTTTCTTGAATAAGGGAACAAATTTCTGCAATGCTCCAATCCTCTGGAACCTCTCCTGTCCCCATTGAAGATGCAAAGGTCATTGACAGAGGCTCAGCAATCTCCTCCCCCACCTCCCACAGTAGTCTGGGGTACATCTCATCCGGTCCCAGAGACTTGTCTAACTTGATGCTTTCCAAAAGCTCCAGCACATCCGCTTTCTGAATGTCTATATGCTCAAGCTTTTCAATTCCCTGAACATCTGCCACATTTCTGCCGTACGTTTCCCTGAGAACATCTGTTCCCAATTTATGCTTCCAAGTTCCCGTCTGATAGCTTCATATTTCCCCTTACTCCAATTAAATGTTTTCCTAACTCATCTGTTCCTATCCCTCTCCAATGCTGTGGTAAAGGAGATAGAATTGTGATCACTATCTCCAAAACGCTCTCTCACTGAGAGGCCTGACACCCGACCAGGTTCATTTCCCAATACCAGATCAAGTACAGCCTCTCCTCTTGTAGGCTTATCTACATATTGTGTCAGGAAACCTTCCTGAACACACGTAACAAACTCCATCCATCTAAACCCCTTGCTCCAGGGTGATGCCAAACAATATTTGGGCAATTAAGATCTCCCACCATGACAACCCTGTAATTATTACTCCTTTCCAGAATCTGTCTCCCTATCTGCTCCTCAATGTCCCTGTTACTATTGAGTGGTCTATAAATAACACCGGGTAAGTAATTTACCCCTTCCTGTTTCTTACTTCCACCCACAGAGACTCAGTAGACAATCCCTCCATGACTTCCTCCTTTTCTGCAGGGCTGTAACACTATCTCTGATCAGCAGTGCCACGCCCCCACCTCTTTTGCCTCCCTCCCTGTCCTTTCTGAAAGCCTGGCACTCGAAGTAACCATCTCTGCCCCTGAGCCATCCAAGTCTCTGTAATGGCCACAACATCATAGCTCCAAGTACTGATCCACGCTCTGAGCTCATTTGCTTTGTTCATAATACTCCTTGCATTGAAATGAACACATCTCAAACTATCGGTCTGAGCGCATCCCTTCTCTATCACCTGCCTAGCCTCCCTCTCACACTGTCTCCAAGTTTTCTCTATTTGTGAGCCAACCGCCCCTTCCTCCGTCACTTCAGTTTGGTTCCCCCTCCCCAGCAATTCTAGTTTAAACTCTCCCCAGTAGCCTTAACAAACCTCCCGGCCAGGATATTGGTCCCCCTCGGATTCAAGTGCAACCCATCCTTTTTGTACAAGTCATGCCAGTCCCAAAAGACGTCCCAATGATCCAGAAATCTGAATCCCTGCCCCTGCTCCAATCCCTCAGCCACGCATTTATCCGCCACCTCATTCTATTCCTATACCCACTGTCGCATGGCACAGGCAGTAATCCTGAGATTACTACCTTTGAGGTCCTGCTTCTCAGCTTCCTTCCTAACTCCCTGTAGTCTGTTGTCAGGATCTCCTCCCTTTTCCTGCCTATGTCATTGGTACCAATACGTACCACAACCTCCGGCTGTTCACCTTCCCACTTCAGGATATCGTGGACGCGATCAGAAACATCTCGGACCCTGGCACCTGGGAGGCAAACTACCATCTGTGCTTCTTTCCTGCATCACAGAATTGCCTGTCTGACCCCCTAACTATAGAGTCCCCTATCACTGCTGCCATCCTCTTCCTTTCCCTACCCTTCTGAGCCACGGGGCCAGACTCTGTGCCACAGGCACAGCCACTGTTGCTTCCCCCAGGTAGATTGTCCCCCCTCAACAGTACTCAAACAGGAGTATTTATTGTTAAGGAGAACAGCCACTGGGGTACTCTCTAGTATCCGACTCTTGCCCTTCCTTCTTCTGACTGTTACCCACTTACTGTCTCCCATGGCCCCGGTGTGATCACTTGCCTATAGCTCCTTTCTATCACCTCCTCACTCTCCCTGACCTGCCGAAGGTCAACAAACTGCGTCTCCAGTTCCCTAACGCGGTCCCTAAGGAGCTGCAGCTCGGAGCACCTGGTACAGATGTGGCCATCCGGGAAGCTGGGAGTCACCCAGACTTCCCACATCTGACACCAAGCACGGAACACTGGCCTCAAAGACATATCTTCCTGGTTCTATTCCTCACAGGTAACTTACCTGCCCTGATTCGTTATCACCGAAACCAGAATGAGCTAAAGCCCTACCACCCTGCCTCAGATCACTCCATCGATGACCGCTCCGCTAGGCAGTGTCTCCCTTTTATGCCTGAACCTTCCCTGCTATCTAACTCACGATTGGTGCTCCCGTTATAGCTGCTGATAGGCCACGTACAATGAACAAACGCTCTCGAAGCTCCCCTTTTAAATAACTACCGCCGAAACAATTCCTGCTGTCTTTGCTGTGTTTGTCTGCCCTAGCGACGTCAAGTTGAGAATTCTAGGTAGTAACACAGTGATGTTAGGGAGCGGCAGTCTGTAAACAGAGAAGGATAGAGGGGCTGCACACAGTTTATAGTGCTCCTCCGAGCTTGACTACGTTGCATTGTCAGAACACTCAATGTCGTTGGGTTGAGCTGGTTATGGAGAAGGGAAACTCTGTTCAATTTGTAACAATAGGTTCCATCTCAGAACTCCTCAGCATCACAGGAATGTGATTCAAGACCCTCAGGACGCACACCACCAGGTTCAGGAATGGTTATAACCTCAACCATCAGGCTCTTGAACCAGAGGGGATAACTTCACTCACCCATTCACTGAACTCTTCCCTCAACCTTAATTCACTGTCAAGGACTATTCATCTCATGTTCTCAATATTTATTGCTGATTTATTCATTTATTAAGTTTTTTTCTTTTTGTATTTGGATAGTTTGTTGTCTTTTACACATTGATTGTTTGTCCATATTGTTGTGTACAGTTTTTCATCAATTCTATTGTGTTTCTCTGCATTTACTGTGAATGCCGACATGAAAATGAATCTCAGGGTTGTATATGGTGACATAACTGTACTTTGATAATAAGTCTGCTTTGAACTTTGAACCAGCAGCCACTATTTACCATGCATCTTCCAACATGGTACAGGTTAAATCACTGAATCAGGGATCTCATCCACCATAACGTGTCAACAGTGATGGATTGAAAGGAGGTTTCAATCCTTTCAAGGATTCAAGGACCAGCATCATGAATTATTCACTCTGTTTCAATATTTTTTGCTATTTCTTCAGGATCTCCTGAAGTCCTATTACAGCATTCTGACATTCTGTCTTTGGCAACTTGCCATAAAGGTTTTATTTGTCACATGGATGTTGAAACATACAGGGAAAGGCGTCTTTCTGCATCAAATTAAATCAGTGATGATTATGTCGGGGGCAGCCCACAAGTGTTGCCACATTTCCAAAACCAATATATCCTGTCCAAAACTCACGAACCCTAACCAGAAGTCTTTTGGAATATGGGAGGAAACTGGAGCACCCAGAGGAAACCTGCATGGTCACAAGTTTTTACAGAAACTGCTGGGAGTTAAAACCCGACCTAAATGCTGGCACTGTAAAGTGTGGCACTAACCGCTATACTAGCCCGCTGCCCCACACACTGCACTGATGACTGGAACTTGGAGGCTATGGTAAAAGGAGTTTATACAAACTGAGTTTACAGGAGGTGGTATACTGACGAGTAATAAATCCAGGTTACTGGAAGCATGAGAACACATACATTGTGGCCACTCTAGAAGCTACCAATTAGCAACCAAAACACATTCTCACAACAATACAGAGACTCAGTTCCATATTCACACCACCAGTTCTGGTCTGAACACCCATCAGATTAGCTTTATTTGTCACATGTACATTGAAACATACAGTGAAATGTGTGTTTGTATCAAAGACAAACACAGTCCAAGGATGTGCTGGGGCAGCCCACAAGTGTCACCACACTTCTGGTATCAATGTTATTGTCCACAACTTACTCACCCTAACCCGTACGTCTTCGGAAAGTGAGAGGAAACCGGAGCATTCGGAGGAAATTCACACTGACAGGGAGATTGTACAAACTCCTTACAGCTTGAGGAATTGAATGCCGATTGCTGGCACTGGAAAACATTACACTAACTCCTACATTATCGTGCGCCCTCTGAAGTCATTCCATTACCTGGGAACTCTTCCACCCTCCAACCAGCCTGAATTGTCCAATAAACTAAAGGACCACATGAACTTTTAACATCCTGATCTTCAAGGCAGAGATCAGTAAATCTGAGCAGAATCAGCTTGCATGTTTAATTCAAGACATACATCTGTCAATCCACTCAGTCAGTAGTTAAAATGCAAAAGGGCTCCTCGTCTTTGCTCAAGTCTAGAACATAGTGAATTACCTGTATCTGAGGAACGGTATGATAGCTGGATAAGTTGAACAAAGACCTAACTCTGATGGTAACACTCATTTTATAAATATTGTCAAATCCTTCACTCTGTTGGCATGTGGCTCAGAGAAGGTGCCAGTGAAAAGTAGTTTTATGTTCTTTAGTGTTGAAGTCGGCAGATTGATGAGATCTTGGGAGAAGTGTGAGTATCAGAATACACTTCACATAAAACTGCATGAAGTATGTAGAGTTCCTAGAGTTTCCCATCAACACAAGCTCCATTTGATATTCACTAGATATTCACTAAAAAATTATTTTTTGCTAAGTGGCTTCTATTTTATCAGAAAGTTTATTGTGGAGTTTTACAAAGTTTTTCAGCAGAATCTTTGATATTTTTATATTTGCCCCTCCCCCTCTCTCCACAGTTACTCCAATAAAACAGCTCCTGGCCTTTGAAGTTGATTTTATGCTACCATTGCTTCCAGCTGCGAGGAGAGCAACATCTTTAGAGAACTCCATAACCTGATGATTGAGGTGAGGAAGAATCACCTCAGTCCTCAGGTAATAAAGTTCGTAATGACATGCAATGGAAAAGACTTCCTCATTATGAGATGCATTAAGTAAACCCTATTAACCAGCAGCTTTTTGAACTGCCAGTTCGACAGCGTGCTGTAAAGATTATGCCAGAGGAGTTTCATAACCTTAGGAGATTATCAGTCAGCACTATGTGATGAAGGGCTCCAATACTAATCCAAAATTCAAAGTTCAAAGTAAATTTTATTATCAGAGTACATGCACGTCACCACATCCAACCCTGGGATTCTTTTTCCTGTGGGCATACTCAGTGAATCTATAGAATAGTAACTATAGCAGGATCAATAAAAATCAACCAGAATGCAAAAAACTGCAAATGCAAATATAAATAAATAGCAATAAATAACGAGAACATGAACTAACAAGATAAACAGTGCTTAAAGTGAGATCATTGTGTGTGGGAATATTTCAATGATGGGGGAAGTGAGTGTAGTTATCCCCTTTTGTACAAGAGCCGGATGGTTGAGAGGTAGTAACTGTTCTTGAACCTGGTGGTGCGAGTCCTGAGGCTCTTGTACTTTCTACCTGATGGCAACAGCAAGAAAACAGCATGGCCTGGGGTGGTGAGGATTTTTGATGATGGTGCCATGTTTCTGCGGCAATGTTTCATGTAGATGTGCACAATGATTGGGAGGGCTTTACTTGTGATGCACTACCTTTTGTAGGACATTCTGTTCAAAGGCATTGTGTTTCCACACCAGGCTGTGAGGCATCAACTCTCCACTATGCATCGATAGAAGTTTGTCCAAGTTTTTGATGGCAAGCTGAATCTGCGCAGAGTCCAGGGGAAGTAAGGCTGGATCCAGGACAGGTGCTCTGAAATAGTTACACACAGTATTTTAAAGTTACTGACTCTCTCCACCTCTGATCTTCCGATGAGGATTATGGCCTATGTCCCACGGTCCTCTGCTTTCTCTCTCCTGAAGTCTACAATCAGTTCCTTGGTCTTGCTGACATTGAGTGAGATGTTGTTACTACTCCACACAGCCAAATTTTCAATCTTCCTCCTGTGTGCTGATTCATCACCACTTTTAATCCAGCCCACAACAGTGGAGTCAACAGCAAACTTGAAAATGGTATTGGAACTGTGCTTAGCCGCACAGTCAACAGTGTAAAGTGAGTAGAGCAGGGGGGTGAGCACACAGCCCTGTGGTGCACCAGTGTTGATGGAGATCGTGGAGGAGATGCCAGTTGCTGCTGCCTTGAAAGTATCCCATAATAATTCTGTCAAAGGCAGGAGGAGAAGATGGCAGTGCTCCTGCGCGTGCACAGCCCTCCAGTGAAAAATGATATCGTATCTGTTAAATAGGGGCCGTGGATTGATGGAGAATGGACATGAAAGCACAGAGGAACATCTGGAGAAATTTCTGAAATGCCCGTTCGCTGCTGGTCGGGAATCTTTCGGAGAGTAGGCCTCAAAATCCTCAGCCTTGCCTGCTTTTGGCGACCGAGAAGGAGGTCGAATCGTTTGGACAGAGATGGCGCTCAGTACTCAGTGTCGGAGAGCTGTTCACAGCTCGAAGTTTTCGGATGACTCAGAGTCGGACTGTGGTCGGCATGGCAGGGAGAGTTTTTCTTCCTTCTCCCGTCTGCGTGAGATGTGGGACATTTGAGAAACTTTGGACTTTACTGTGCTCATGGACTTCTTCATCAAGTTGCACTGTTGTAACTATATGTTATAATTATGTGGTTTTGTTAGTTTTTTCAGTCTTGGTCTGTCCTGTGTTTTGTGATATCACACTGGAGGAAATAATGTATCATTTCTTAATGTATGCATTACTAAATGACAAAGAGGACTACGTGTCTTCATAATCCTGTTGGTTCGAAGTAGCTTACAATAGTTCCGAAAACAACACCGGTGCTTGGCACAGGTAGCAATCCAGAAATTACTACCCTGGAGGTCCTGCTTCTCAGCTTTCTGCCTAGATCTCTAATTCTCTCCTCAGGACCTCTCTGCTTTTCTTACCTATGCCATTGGTATCAATATGTACCAAGACATCTGGCTGCTCTCTCTCCCCTCCAAAATTTTGTGGACGTAATCTGAGACGTCCCTGACCCTGGCACCTGGGAGGCGACATACCATCCAGGTGTCCCGTTCCTGCCCACAGAATCTCCTGTCTGTTCCTCTGACTATTGAATCCCCTCTCACTATCATTTCCCTCTTTTCCCTCTTTCCTTCTGCACCACGGTCCCATGCTCAGTGCCAGTAACCACGGATCTCAACTCAGATTAATAATGATCTTTCAAGAATCACTAGATTCTGGAAGACTGGAAACTGCAAATGTCACTCCATTCTTCAAGAAGGGAGAGAGGCAAAAGAAAGGAAACTATAGGCCAGTTAGTCTGACCTCAGTGGTTGGAAAGATGTTGGAGTCAATTATTAAGTATAAGGTCTCAGGTAATTTGGAGGCACATGATAAAATAGGCATGGTTTCCTCAAGGGAAAAGCTTGCCTGACAAATCTGTTGGAAATCTTTGAAGAAATAACCAACGGAATAGACAAGTGAAAATCGGTTGATGATGTGTACTTGGATTTTCAGAAGGCCTTTGACAAGGTGCCAATCATGAGGCTATTTATCAAGTTAAGAGCCCATGGTATTACAGGAAAGTTTCTAGTAGTGGCTGATTGGCAGGAGGCAAAGAGTGGGAATAAAGAGAGCCTTTTCTGGCTATCTGCCAGTGACTAGTGGTGTTCCACAGGGGTCTGTGTTGGGACCAATTCTTTTTAACATTATATGTAAATGATTTGGACAATGGAATTGCTGGCTTTGTTGGAAAGTTTGCGGACGATATGAAGATAGGTGGAGGGACAGGTAGTTTTGAGGAAGTAGAGAGGCTACAGAAGGACTTAGTTTAGGAGAATGGGCAAGGAAATTGCAGATGGAATACAGTGTTGGGAAGTGTCTGGTCATGCACTTTGGTAGAAGAAATGAAAGGGTTGTCTATTTTCTGAATGGAGAGAAAATACGTAAAACTGAGGTGCAAAGGGACTTGGGAGTCCTTGTGGAGGATTCCCTGAAGGTTAATTTGCAGGTTCAATGGTTTCAAAGGTACAATTTAATGTCAGAGAAATGTATACAATATACATCCTAAAATGCTTTTTCCTTGCAACCATCCTGAGGAGAGAATTAGAGATCTAGGCAGAAAGCTGAGAAACAGAGGAGTGCCCCAAAGGAGGAACGAGAGTCAAACATTAGAACCCCGAATTGCCCCCGCCAAGCTCCTCTCCCTCCTGCGCATAAGTGGCAGCAAGCAACAATCCCCCCTCCCCCCCCACCAGCAAAAAACAGCATCGGCACCGTCACTGAGCACTCAGGCATGAGCAAAGAAACAGTAAAGACACAGACTTGCAGTTACCCCAAGGATTTTGTATTTCACCCAGTATTCGACATACCACAGGCTCTCTCTCTCTCTCCCTAATAAAGGAGAAAGAGGTGTCTCCGTTTTCCCCAGCAAGCGTGGAGACATAACTAACAACTTGCTGGTTTATGATGTTAAAAGTCCATTATGTCGCTTTTTTTGAGCTCTGTGCTTGAAGATCGCAAAGATCCCGGGTCTGCAGGCACACAGCCGAAGATATTTCGACTCCCCCGATGACACACAGGTCTCCTGTCCTGACACCAAACCTCAATCTGCCCGTCTCCAGAGCCCCGAGATCCTAGGCTTCCGAATCCGAGCCAGACTCTTAGGCCGAGCCTTTGGCGTGCCGAACAACAACAGTCGGTCGTGAAACCCCAAGAGCGGGTCCCATTCCCACAAAGAATCGAAGTCAGCGTGTGACTACAGGTCAGAGTCTTCAAAAGACCCCTGAAATGGAAAAATAAAGATATTAAAGATGGAAATAGAGTGGTAGAGTTGGTGGTGAGGAAGGCAAATGCAATGCTAGCATTCATTTCAAGAGAACTAGGATATAGAAGCAAGGATGTAAAGTTGAAACTTTATAAAGAACTAGTGAGGCCTCACTTGGAGTATTGTGAGCAGGTATGGGCCCCTTATCTTAGAAAGAATGTGCTGAAACTGGAGATGGTTCAAAGGAGGCTCACGACAGTGACTCCAGGATTGAACGGTTTGTCACATGAAGAGTGTCTGATATCTCTGGGCCTGTATTCACTAGAATTCAGCAGAATGAGGGGTGACCTCATTGAACCCTTTTGAATGGAGAAAGGCCTTAATGGAGTGCATGTGGAGGGAATGTTTCCTCAGGTGGGAGAGTCTAAGTCTAATGGTCTACAACCATAGGCACTCACCCCAGCACTGAACTGGCTCCATATCTATGGGCCGCAGCCATAGCGCTCTTGGGCAGCTTCCCTCGACTCAGCAGAGAACAGTCTCCATGGCTGTGGACTCTCGTTCAGTCCCCATGGCCGTGGACTCTCGTTCGGTCTCCATGGCCGTGGACTCTCGTTCAGTCCCCATGGCCGTGGACTCTCGTTCGGTCTCCGTGGCCGTGGACTCTCGTTCGGTCTCCATGGCCGTGGACTCTCATTCAGTCTCCATGGCTGTGGACTCTCTTCCAGGGACTCTGCGGTGCACGTTCTGCGTATTATTTGTGTATTTTTATTGCGTGCATGATTTGTTCTTTTTCGCACATTGGGTCTTTAATAGTCTTTGTTGTGTGGGGATTGTTAATGGGTTCTGTTGTGCTTCTTTGGTTTGTGGCTGCCTGCAAAAAGGTGAATGTTATAGTTGTATACAGTATACATACTTTGATAATAAATGTACTTTGAACTTTGAACTTTTTGAACCTTATTAAAATAGTGTACAATTGATGTTTAATTTTCATGTGAATACTGCTTAACTGATGTTGTGAGCCTGTGATGCTGTTTCTCATTGTACCAATCCAGACACGGACTTGTGCCTCTAACACTGAATTTGAATTTGACTTTAAGGGTGAATTCAGCTAAGTTTTTGATTAATTCTACTTCACTTTATGCTACTGATTTAAATGAACTTAAATAAATCAATGTGTTTTAAATTGTTATTTTTAAACATTTCAACTTTTAAAACTGCTTTATTTTTGACATGATTTGCCCTGGGTTTTTTTTGCCAGAGGGCATCTGGCTGATGCTGTGTGGGCCTTGGGAGGCGCTGCGGAGGGGGCTAGTTGCCAGTCGTGATGAGAGACAGAACCAAGGTTGCCAGCTCACAGGCGGCTGTTGGGCTCCAGCTGAGCGTGTGTCAGGTCCAGCGTGAGCTCACCGGTCACTCTGACAATGGGAGTTCCTGATCGTACCTGCTGTGAGGAGGCAGCCATTTGGTCCAACACAATGTACAGGGAATCACATTGGCTGAAAGCAGAGCCCACGGACAGAGAAAGGACTAGGAACAGGCAGTATTCCCATTGAAATTCTTTTTCTTGGAATAAGCCAGAATGGGGCAGGGGCAGAGGCAAAGACTTACATTAAATGTAGCGTCTTTCATGTTCAAAATCAATTTTACGCCAATGAAATACTTTCAATATGTACTCAACAGTGGTAATGTGGGATAGATTTCAGAGTTCAAAGTGCAAAGTAAATTTATTATCAAAGTACATATGTGTCATCACATACAACCCTGAGATTGATTTTGTTGTGGGTTTTCACAGTAGAACAAAGAAATACAATAGGGTCATTGAAAAACGACACTACACACAGAGACCAATGAGCAACCAATGTGCAAAAGGAGACAAACCATAGAAATACAACAAAAAATAGTAAATAAATAACACTGAGACCCAAGCACCTAATGTACACAATACATGGCACCCAGGTTATACACAGCAAGATCCCACAGGCAGCAATGTTTGTGCTGTTTACTGGTGTGGTTGAGGGCTAACGACTTGCCAGTGCCCCAGCCTGGTTTGTTTATTTTCTAGTCCTTGTCGGGAGCCACACTATAAGTACAGTAGACATCTCCAAGCAACCTCTGCTCCTAGATTGGTTCACTGGTTAAAGCCAATGCAGAATGCCACATTAGTCGAGACGTTGCAAGATACAGTAATTGGATGGAGTATTGACACATATCTCAGATTGCCAGGAGAGGTAAGGGAGTCAAGTTCCCACTACCTGACAACCATGTCCAGCACCTGACCTTCATGTGTGGCTTAGCCCAGCAGAATCATTTCTAATGATAGGAGAAGAGGCAAAGGTGGGTTACTGGCACCTTAAGACCAATCACTTCAGGCCGATGGAGCTCGTCGGCCGTGGTTGGCAGCTCATCTCAGAGAGGGGAAATTCTGATCACAATCTACCCACACAAAATGCTGGAGGCCAGGCAGTATCTATAGAATAGAGTAAACAGTCAATGTTTTGGGCTGAGACCTTTCTTCAGGCCTGGGAAGGAAAGGGAGAAGGTGAGGGGTGGGGAGGAAGAAGAACAAGATGGTAGGTGATAGATTTCCAGCATCTGCAGACTTTATTATGTTGCTTATCTCAAATTCCACTGCCTTGTGGCTATCCCCACTCATGGTGAAGATGTCAGGAGGAATCCCCAAGTGAAAATTCCAGAGCTGGATTCCCTAAGGCAGTCCAACGTTGAGTTCAATACTGACTGGCAAATCCTGCGATGCTGCTGGTGCCAAAGTGTATCAGTCTCTGCCGTTCCTTTGGGTTCATCAGCTCTGGGGAGGAGGGGAGTATACGTATACATGGGCAACAGCTTGCTCTCCATATTGTACTGCCCTGGTTTGTGTATCATGTATACAGCTGGAACACAATACCTATGGTCAATTCCAACCAACAGAAGGCCTCATACTCAGTCTATCTGTTACTGCCACAACAGCATAGATAGAATATTTCCCACATGACAACACAAAGTGGGAAAGAGTCCTTTTGAGAAGTGAGTCAGCAGCCACATCGCACGTGGACAGTGCCGGACTGAGGAAATGGCCGCATCAACATCCATTTTGGAATGAGTGAGTGTTTGTTGGGGTGTTGAATGGCTGACAGACCTCTCTCTGCCACTTGCTTCAGATAGAGTGCCAGGCATGTCTGAATGCCTTCATTCACACTTGCTGAGCAGATGTTTCTACTATTGTGTTTCATTATTGCAAAATGAACTGTTGCTTTTTACTTTCAAACTTCTGGTTGTGACTTTTGCAGCCAATAACACTTTTCTCATTTGCCTCTATAATAACTACCCCAGAATGGAAACTTCAGAAACTCTCCTTCCACATGTAAGCAGACAACTTGAACAGTGGATGAACATCTTTAAGCAATATGTGCAAGAACACAAGCTGTTACTGTTTCTGCAAGTTAGTAAATTAGTTTTACATTTCAGAACAATTCATTAAATTCTGCCATCGTCTGTGAAAGAGATTCTTTGAAAAAATAATTCAGGCATATTATTATTAATAATCGTACATTTCATTTCTAATATCAATTCAGTGCTTTGAAGGGAGAATATTACTCATGTTCAAGGGCAGAGGCATCATTATGATTATCAGGTCTTAGTATGGGACTCATTTTGTATAATTCGCAAATCACCGGAGGGCAAGTCAGTCCCTAATTCAAACCATGTTTTGCAAAAGGAGATTAAAATGGCACAAAAAATGTTACCATGTTTCAAAATAAAATTCACTTCTTGCATACCCCACATTCTAACCAACTCGAGAGTGACCTTGAGCATTGAAAACTAAACCACCAGGTGTCAGTCTGGGACTTCACTCAGTGAACAGAAAAGTTGGAAAATGTATGTGCTTTGCAGAGTCTGTTTGGTTTCCCTGATGGACATTTTGGGTGACTACACAGGCCTGGATAGACTCGTCCACGTCCTCTGCTAATGTTCAGACAAATGCAACGATTAGGATTGTGAACCTTGTTCTAACTTCTCCCCCAGTTCCCAGGGATACAGAACCCAGCTGGTGTGTGGATAGCTGAAAGCCACACACAGAACTTGCAAACTCGAGGAAATCTGCGGATGCTGGAAATCCAGAGCAACACACACAAAATGCTGGAGGAACTCAGCAGGCCAGGCAGCATCTATAAAAAGAGTACAATTGTCGTTTCAAGCTGAGACCCTTTGGCAGAACTCAGGACTTGGTCTGGTGCAGCTCACAGCACACTGTTCAATGGCTGTTCACCAGGGCCCTGACCTTCTCGGTAGCTATTAGAGAACACCCAAACGACTAGGTCCGAGATCAAGTAGCTGCTCTGAGGTGTCGTCTATTTCAGACTTCCATGAGTATCGTTGACTTTACGCAGCATCCTGATGCCAGTGCAGGAAAATGTGTTGTATCACTTACTCTTCTCAGAACAGAACTCACAGAAATTATTGATTTGCTTCATACAAGAAAACAGAAATAAGAATTTTGTGTAAATTTGCAATAAATCCTTCCAAGATTTACTCTTAATTAGGTTTGAGTAAAACAAGCTTTCAAATAGCATAGGAAGTGATGTCAGAATGCTTTCTGAATAAAAGGAAACCATCTTGGCATCTCAAACTCAAAACAATAAGATGGACTCTTGACCTTCACCTCTCACTGTGACCTTCATCTCTCATTGTGACTTTCACCTCTCATTGTGACCTTTGCCTCTCACTGTGACCATCTCTCACTGTGACCTTCACCTCTCATTGTGACCTTCATCTCTCACTGTGACCTTCACCTCTCACTGTGACCTTCATCTCTCACTGTGACCTTCACCTCTCATTGTGACCTTCTCTCACTGTGACCTTCACCTCTCACTGTGACCTTCACCTCTCACTGTGACCTTCATCTCTCATTGTGACCTTCATCTCTCACTATGACCTTGCATCTTATTATTCACCTGCACTGCACTTTCTACGTAGCTGTTAAACTTTATTCTGCACTCTGCTATCGGTTTACCCTGTACTACATCAATTACTTCTAACGAACTGATGTGTGTGAACAGTATGCAAAACACCTTTTTCACTGTTCCTCAGGACATGTGACAACAATAAACAAATTTCAGTTCCAAGCTAGCACAAATGTTTTGCAAGTCTAAAAGAGTGTTCATATGTATAATTACAAATTGAAGCAGCCAGGCAGTGCTGGACAATGTGGGAGTGGAAATCATGTTCTACCATTCCACAGTGAGAAAGGCACCCAGCAGAGTGTCTCCGCAGACAATGCAAGTCTGACAGCAGACTACTGTCCTCACTGGTTCCATTCCAATTACAGCATCGCAACTGGCTCCAGAATTCCTTGAGTAAAGATTCAAAAATCCATCTGTATTCTCAGCCATGATTGCTATCCAATCAAATCCCAGCGAACCCCACTCAGGTGCATCTCCTATCAGTTTCCTACTTCAGAACATACCTTGCATTGGAGATTAACAGCGAGAAAGGCACGAGGAGAAGAAAGGATTGATCAGAGTGTGGAAAATAA
This sequence comes from Mobula birostris, assembly GCF_030028105.1. Classification (NCBI taxonomy): domain Eukaryota; kingdom Metazoa; phylum Chordata; class Chondrichthyes; order Myliobatiformes; family Myliobatidae; genus Mobula; species Mobula birostris. The sequence goes on from NC_092387.1 coordinate 69,952,825, forward strand.
AACTGCCCGCTGTCAGTCTGTGATCACTTTGTGATCTGCAGCTTGGCAAATATAGATGTTCTGCAGGGTCATTTTCGTGTGGAAGCATTTAACAACACATCGACCATCCGCCTGCCTTAACAGATGCTGCCTGGCCCTCTCAGCTCCTCCAGCTGCTTACTTTTGCTGAGCATTTCAGCTTGTGTCTACGTTATTTAAGGGGAACATGAGGGGGAGCTTCTGCACTCAGAGGGTGGAATAAACTGCCAGCGGAAGTGGTGGATGTGGGTTCAATTTTAACCTCAAAAGAAGTTTGGATAAGTACTTTGATGGGAGGGGTAAACAGTCTGGGTGTGGGTCGATGGAACTATGCAGGATAAACAATTCGGCTTGGACTGGATGGAGCAAAAGACCTGTTTCTTTGCTGTAGCACTCTGTGACTCTATGGCTCTATTACTGATTTTATCAACAAAATATAGCATAAATTATGCCCCTCATATTACCCATTTCCTCCCTGGGTAAAAGTCTCTGGCTGTCCACTCGATCTATGCCTCTGATCATCTTGTACACCTCCGTCAAGTCACCTCTCATCCTCCTGTGTTCCAAGGAGAAAAGCCCGAGCTTGCTTAACCTTTCCTCAGAACAAATATTTTAAAAACCTTTAATGGCAGCTGAACAGAAGACGGGTTTTGGATAAATTCAGTTACCTGAAACCTTGATTTGTGGCCCCTTCCTCCTTTTCTTTCAAGTAATTGATTCGGAGTGAGGATGAAGTGAAGCTGAGATCTCGGGAGCTGCGCGGGGTGTCATTTCCTGTAGTAACTCTGCCTGCTGTTCAGACAGGTGTCACTTCCAGGGACCCTTGCTGAGGACCACAGATGGATTGTTTGATCTGGGTCACTGACACCCCTCCCAGTTGGTATCTGACGTCTGGAATTTAACCCTCATCTGCAGCACAGGCCTGTTCAAAGCATTGGGTTCTGTGTCACTGACAGTGTAAATCTCTGGAGAGTCATTCAAGACCAAGAGGAAAGATCTTCAGTCTGTTGCCCTGGGGTAAAGCAAGCAATAAAGTTTAATTTGAACTTTCTTTTTAAGTGGTGGGGATGAGGAGACAGATGGTGAGATCTGAAGTCAACGTTTCCAGTGACTAGTGTAGAGTTGAGGGGTTAGTTCGGATCTCTGGATGAAGTGGGATTTTCTGGAAGTCTGATTCCAGAATAAGTATAACCACGACAAAGAGAGGATGTCTACAACTAGGTACCACTGCGTCAAGGGTCAAGGGTCAACTTTATTCACTGTATATATTTACATGGATTAGGAATTTGCTGGGGTGTGTTGGTCAGGGTGTGCATGCAACAAAAACTCAACAATTATAAAGAATAAAGAATTATATATACATTAAATAAAAAAAGTTATTTCCTTACAGTGGGCCAAAAGTACTAATAACAATTCTCTATAATTATTAATAACTCAGGTAACACTGGTTTCTTAAGGTTGTATTAGCCAGGAGGGGTGGAGGAAGAGTAGTGGGACAAGCTCCCATTACCTATTAAGTGCTCCGAATGGTGTGCATCTCAAACAGCCTCTGACAACCAGGTCCAGCTCCGGACTTTCACGTATAGCTTAGCTACAAAGCCCAGTGGAACCGTTTCTACTGACAGGAGAAAGCACAGAGTTGCCTTTAAACCAGTCGCTTTGGTCAGGTGGGGCTTGTCAGCCATGGCTGGCAGCTAATCTAGGAGAAGCAAAACTCTGATCTCAAACCTCGGCTGTCTTGCGCTGTATCCACTCATGGGGAATGCTTCGGGAGTAAACCCCAAGGAAATTCCGGAACTGGTGTCCCTAAGATGGTCCTGCATTGAGCTCAACGCTGATGAGCAACTGCTGTGACAGTGCTGGTGCCAATCGGGACAGCGGTCCTCAGCTGCATGGAGAGGGGCGTCCTCTGCACGGGCAGCAACTTGCTCTCCATATCGGGCTGCTCTGGCCTACGTATCATGTAGACTGCTAGAACACAAATTCCACCAACGGACAACCTCAAGCAAGCAAGATAACACAAGCTGGTTTCCCGGAGCTTAGAAACTGTATAGAGTTTTACCCAACTCTCATCATGGTTCTGTTTCTTTGGGTGCAGTAGAGTGCTTTTGGGGAGGGTTAACCCCAGTGGGATGGTGGCCCTGACACAACACACACATTACCCTCAGTGAAGCTGACAGTGCCCATCAAACATCTACTGATGCCTCGTGGCCGTCGTTTCCCCCACCAACACCAAAAATTGGAGCTTTGGAGCATGACCCATGAGCTTCCCCATTCCGTCACGGAGAAACCGGGAGCACGATTGGGACAGAGGAACCGGGCGCACGATCGGGACAGAGGAACCGGGGGCAAGATCGGGACAGAGGAACTGGGAGCACGATCGGGAGAGAGGAACCGGGAGCACGATGGGAGGAGAAGGACCGGGAGCACGATCGGGACAGAGGAACCGGGACCACAATCGGGACAGAGGGACCGGGAGCATGATCGGGAGAGATGAACCGGGAGCACGATTGGGACAGAGAAATCGGGAGCACGATCGAGACAGAGGAACCGGGAGCACGATCGGGACAGGGAAACCAGTGAGAGGTTCTGTGTTGGCGCATCGAGGTCCTGCCCTCAGCACCTGCCAGCGCGGGGTTCAGCGGTCAGCGCTGTGGAGATCTTTCTCTATCACATTCTTTGTGTACTAGTGGGATCATACTACAAACTGGTAAACGGGGCATCACGGTAGCACAGCAGTTAGTGCGTCTTGATTTCATCTCGGGCCGTTGGAGTTCAGTGTTCAATTTCAGCATGCTCTGTAAGGAGTTTGCATGTTCTCCTCATGACTTCGTGGGTTTCCTCCGGGAGCTCCACTTTCCTCCCTCAGTACAAAGATGTGTGTTTGCAGGAGAAGTTGGATCAAAGTCTCAGAGGTACAGACTGAGTAGATAATGTGAGTCACTTTCTCAGGGTGGAAATGTGAAATAAATGGTTGGAGAGTCACATGACCAGCAGGGAATGCAGGGATACTGATCACATGACCAGCAGGGAATGCAGGGATACTAATCACATGACCAGCAGGGAATGTGGGGATAATAATCACATGACCAGCAGGGAATGCGGGGATACTGATCACATGACCAGCAGGGAATGCGGGGATACTAATCACATGACCAGCAGGGAATGTGGGGATACTGATCACATGACCAGCAGGGAATGCGGGGATACTAACCACATGACCAGCAGGGAATGCGGGGATAATAATCACATGACCACATGCCGATGGGATTGGATGAATTTGACATCTAATGACATAAGTCGGCTGCGATGGAATGGCGGATCAGACTCAGGAGGCCGAGTGACCCGGTTCTGCTCCAATGTTTTATGGTCTTACACAGATCATGGTCAGCAGGGAGATTGTGTGTCAAAGGGTCTGTTTCTCTGCTGTACCGTTTAGTTATTCAGAGATTCAGCACAGAATAGGCCCTTCCAGCCCATCCAGCCACGACATTCAGTAACCCCTGACAATCCCGATTTAACCCTAGCCCAATCGCTGGACAATTTACAATGACCAATTACTGGCAGGTACAGTCCACCTTTGGACTGTGGGGGGAAACCGGAGCACCTGGAGAAACACGCACGTTCTACAGGAGGACGAAAGGGGCGCTGGGAATGAACTCTGAACTCTGACATGCTGAGCTGTAATAGTGTTGCGCTAACTGCTACGCTCCCTCGGTGTTCATGTTCCACGTTCTGTAATACAGCATCAAGCAGCAGTCCAACACCGGAGGTCGTTTATTCTGCCTGGCCCAAGGTGCAGCAAAAAAGGAGCAATTCTTTACTTTATTCTGGAATCAGTGTACAGAGACAGTTTGTCTGCAATACATTATTGCCTGGCCGATGTGGATAGTTATCAGGACAAAGGGAGCTTTGTTTCACATTCGATTTCAATCCAATCTGGCCCGTTCTTTAGCAGGTATGAGGAACACAACACTCCTCAGATTCCTGTATCTCAGGATTGTTTGACTTCAGCAGCTTTTGTGTGGAGTAAGTGTCGGTAAATTTTCCATGGCCCCTCAGCTGATCACATCTAAACTATCTGTGTTAATATCCTCAGGCATTTGCATCTGGGTGACACAAACACATATAAAATTCCATTGGCTTCAACAATTTCCATAAGTTCCCACAGTTATAGTGTATGAGTGTGGTGTGTGGTGAGAGGAACAGTCAGAGAATTCAACATAGGCATCAGAAATTCCAGTTCCTCAGTTATTAACCATGTGTATGAGCTGTTTTCTTGGAAGTAAAAGAAGATAACCTGCTTGGTTGAGGCCAGGGGGACCTCAGATGACGATGAGGAGGCGTACAGGAGTCACGTAGATCAGCTGATTGAGTGGTGTTGCAGCAACGTCCTTGCTCCCAACATCAGGAAGACCAAGGAATTAATTGTGGAATTCGGGAAGGGGAAGTCGAGGGAAAACACACCTGTCTACATCGAGGAGTCAGCAGTGCAAAGGGCGAGCAGTTTCAAGTCCCTGGGTGTCAACACCTCTGAAGATCTGTCCTCAGCCCAACATATTGATGCAGTTACAAAGAAGGAATAGCCGTGGCTGCGTTTCATTAGGAGTATGAGGAGATTTGATATGCCGCCTGTGTGGAAGGTACTGTCACTGAGGGCGTTGCAGCAGCTAGACCCAGGGCTGCTGGAGGAACTGAAGCATCATTCCAAGTCAGGGTGGTGTGTAAGAATCTACAAGAGATGGTGCTGCCTTGGAGTAGATGCTGAGGGTGTGAGACATGCTACCAGAGAGGCTCTGATAAGTAACTGCGATGCACTTTGTCCACATTGTGACCAAATTTTGGGTCCATGAGACAAGTCTGAGATGTTATTTAAAGGAGAGAGGAGACCTCATTTCCTGAGCTTACGGCTTAATCAACAGACCGCCTTGTCACTGGTGCTGGAACAAGGAAGTGAGTGCTGTGCGTGATTCCATAGCTGAGTCATGCTGTGACCTCAAGACATGGAGACTGGGATCTACAGAAATGCCAAAGGCTCTGGAACAATTCTCGAGAAGGCTGAGAATATGGAGATTCAACTGGTGCCACAACAGGAAAGAGAGTGGACCAGCAAACATGGGATATTGTCTGAACAGGCTGCCAGTTACAGCTTGGTACAGTGATCACTGCTGCCTCACTTAAAAACAGAGCAATTACCACTTGAGATGGGAGCACATTTCTTGGTCTAATGGCACCTTGTTATAAAGTAAAAGTAAGTTTATTATTAAAGAAAGTACATTCAAGATTCAAGGTTGTTTTATATCACTTTCAATACACAAGCATTAAGAAGAATGAAATAATTGTTGCTCTGATCTAATGCAGCAGAAACAAAACACAATGTGGTGTATTCTACGCAAACAACCCCTTCCGACCTATGTTCGTGACACTTCTCACGCTCTTAAACTTTTCGATGATTTTAAGTTCCCTGGCCCCCACCACTTTATTTTCACCATGGATGTCCAGTCCTTATATACTTCCATCCCCCATCAGGAAGGTCTTAAAGCTCTACACTTCTTTTTGGATTCCAGACCTAATCAGTTCCCCTCTACCACCACTCTGCTCCGTCTAGCGGAATTAGTCCTTACTCTTAATAATTTCTCCTTTGGCTCCTCCCACTTCCTCCAAACTAAAGGTGTAGCTATGGGCACCCATATGGGTCCTAGCTATGCCTGCCTTTTTGTTGGGTTTGTGGAACAATCTATGTTCCAAACCTATTCTGGTATCTGTCCCCCATTTTTCCTTCGCTACATCGACGACTGCATTGGCGCTGCTTCCTGCACACATGCAGAACTCGTTGACTTTATTAACTTTGCCTCCAACTTTCACCCTGCCCTCAAGTTTACCTGGTCCATTTCCGACACCTCTCTCCCCTTTCTAGATCTTTCTGTCTCTGTCTCTGGAGACAGCTTATCCACTGATGTCTACTATAAGCCTACTGACTCTCACAGCTATCTGGACTATTCCTCTTCTCACCCTGTCTCTTGCAAAAACGCCATCCCCTTCTCGCAATTCCTCCGTCTCCGCCGCATCTGCTCTCAGGATGAGGCTTTTCATTCTAGGACGAGGGAGATGTCTTCCTTTTTTAAAGAAAGGGGCTTCCCTTCCTCCACTATCAACTCTGCTCTTAAACGCATCTCCCCCATTTCACGTACATCTGCTCTCACTCCATCCTCCTGCCACCCCACTAGGAATAGGGTTCCCCTGGTCCTCACCTACCACCCCACCAGCCTTCGGGTCCAACATATTATTCTCCGTAACTTCCGCCACCTCCAACGGGATCCCACCACTAAGCACATCTTTCTCTTCCCCCCCCCCTGCATTCCGCAGGGATCGCTCCCTACACAACTCCCTTGTCCATTTGTCCCCCCCATCCCTCCCCACTGATCTCCCTCCTGGCACTTACCCGTGTAAGCGGAACAAGTGCTACACATGCCCTTACACTTCCTCCCTTACCACCATTCAGGGCCCCAAACAGTCCTTCCAGGTGAGGCAACACTTCACCTGTGAGTCGACTGGGGTGATATACTGCGTCCAGTGCTCCCGATGTGGCCTTTTATATATTGGCGAGACCTGACGCAGACTGGGAGACCGCTTTGCTGAATATCTACGCTCTGTCCGCCAGAGAAAGCAGGATCTCCCAGTGGCCACACATTTTAATTCCACATCCCATTCCCATTCTGACATGTCTATCCACGGCCTCCTCTACTGTAAAGATGAAGCCACACTCAGGTTGGAGGAATAACACCTTATATTCCGTCTGGGTAGCCTCCAACCTGATGGCATGAACATCGACTTCTCTAACTTCTGCTAAGGCCCCACCTCCCCCTCGTACCCCATCTGTTACTTATTTTTATGCACACATTCTTTCTCTCACTCTCCTTTTTCTCCCTCTGTCCCTCTTATATACCTCTTGCCCATCCTCTGGGTTCCCTCCCTCCCTTGTCTTTCTTCCCGGACTTCCTGTCCCATGATCCTCTCGTATCCCCTTTTGCCTATCACCTGTCCAGCTCTTGGCTCCATCCCTCCCCCTCCTGTCTTCTCCTATCATTTTGGATCTCCCCCTCCCCCTCTAACTTTCAAATCCCTTACTCACTCTTCCTTCAGTTAGTCCTGACGAAGGGTCTCGGCCTGAAACGTCGACTGCACCTCTTCCTACAGATGCTGCTTGGCCTGCTGCGTTCACCAGCAACTTTGATGTGTGTTGTTGTGTATTCTACCTTCAGTATGCACCATATAAGGTAGTACACGGTGGTTGTCAGAGCCCAGCAGGCCTGCGCGGTGAGTTGTGGAGTGCTGGTCTCCAAGGTTTCTAGGGCACCTATATTTGTTAATTACTGTCTTATCTAGAGTCATTAAGCTCTTGTGCTTTCTCTTTAATCTTGTCAACTTTATTGTGACTGGCACGGGTTTTCCATGTACTGACTATTTAAAGTGAACTCCTAATTAACGCTTATTGCGGGTTCCTTGTGTTCTCAGAATGATTTGTCGCCTTAAATAATCACAGTACATGGAAAACCCATGCTAGTCAGAATAAACTTGACAAGATTGAAGAGAAACACAAAGAGCTTAATGACTCTCGGTAAGACAACAACTAACAAATACCTTGGGCTCTGGAAACCTTGGAACACAGCTTGCCACAGAGGTCTGCACAGCCCGGGAAAGTAACATACACCATGTACTACTTTGAAATTCATTTTCTTGGAGCATTGCACAGGAAAATAAAGAAAACAATTGAACTTGTGAAAAACTATGTATAAATAAAAATTGACAAACAATGAATGTGCAAAACAAAAACTGAAAGGTGAAGTGTAATTGAGTACAATATCTTGAAATGGCCTGAGCTAAGACTAAGGTGGGTCCTGTCAAATCCTCTCCGGCCCTGAGCTAAGTTTAACGTGGCTTCTATCAAAGCCCCTCCAGCCAGGAATATTCGGAACCCTGCAGGATAAGCCAAGCTGGGCAAGAACCTGAAACTGGTCAGTTCCTGGTGTGGCACTCTGTGATCTATTTCATGATATCACAGTGTGAGGGTGTGTAGATCAGGAATTACATGAGTTCTGGTCTGAGACAAATTCATTTCCCTGGGGTAGATTCTCTTCTAACCAAAATGCTGTGGTTTCTGCTACTGTATATAATTAGATCTTATTAGTGTTTAAATATAAAACTCCTTACAGCGTGGCCTACATAAAATTTCATGTGAGAGCACATGATCTTTTCTCAGTGGAGCAAAATAAGAAATTGTATTTTGCTGGGCCTCTTTATGTGATCACACAAACCTATTGAATTCCAGCCCCTTGTATGGAAGATTGGTCTGTGGTGTTGTTTGTGCATGAGAGTAGATCCTGGGTTTAGTTTCTCCTGTTTATCACGCTCACGCTGCCCCAGTGGAGCCTTCAGCAGATGGACTTCCCAAGCAGAGTGTAGTCAGCAGTGTGGATCGTGTCTTACAATAAGTTGCCTGATTAGAAGAAGGATGTAGAAGTTTTAGAGAAGGTGCAGAGGAAGTTTACCGGGATGCTGCCTGGATTAGAGAGCAAGCCTTTTGAGGAAAGGTTCAGTGACCAACGGACTTTCTCTTTGAAGCAAAGGATGACGAGAGATGACTTGACAGAGGTGTACTAGATGATAAGAGGCATAGATCGAGTGGGCGGATGGAGACATTTTCCGAGGGCAGGAATAGCTAATATGTGGGGGCGTAAATTTAAAGAGATTGGAGGAAAGCTTAGGGGGATGTCAGGGGTAAGTTTTTACACGAGACTGGTGTGTGCATGGAATGCGCCGCAGGCGGAGGTGGCAGAGGCAGATACATTAGGGGCATTTAAGAAACTTTTAAACACAGGAGATTCTGCAGATGTGGAAATCCAAAGCAGCACACACACACAAAGTGCTGGAAGAACTCAGCAAATCAGGCAACATCTAGGAAATGAATGAACAATTGGTGTTCCAGGCCAAGACATTTCTTCAGGACCCTTCTTCTGAAAACTCTTAGAAAGGCATGTGGATGATAGGAAAATGGAGGGCTCGGTGGGAGGGAAGGGTTAGAGTTAACTTAGTGTAGGTTAAAAGGTCAGCACAGCATAGTGGGCAAAAGGGTCTGTACTGTGGTGTAGTTCAAAGATTTAAAGTGTATTTATAATCAAAGTATGTATGCAGTATACAACCCTAAGATTCATCTTCCCACAGGCAGCCATGAAAGAAAGAAACCCTGTGGGAGCCATTTGGAGAAACATCCCACAACCAAAGCGCAAAAATAGAACAAACTACACAAACAGCAAAAAACACAGAATATAAGACATCGCAGGGTCATTGAAAGAGTCCAGGAATGTTCCTTGTGTTCAGTGATCTCCGCAATCACTGCAATAGGCTGCCTGTCCCACCAAAATCACCTCACAAATGCCCATCTCTGCCACCTAGAAGGAGGAGGGCAAACGTTAATTGGGTAATGCCACCACCTACAGGTTCCATTCACCATCCTGACTTTGGAAACTGCTACCGTTTAACCCTCACTGGATGTGAATTGTGGACCTTTCTCCCCAACAGCACTGTGGGAGCAAATTCATCAGAAAGATGGTGGCATAGCCATGTAACATCCTACAGCAGTCAGCTCATGGTTCAATTCCCGCTACCATCTGCAAGGAGTTTATACATTCTCCCTGTGACCGCCTGCCTTTCCTCCGGGTGCTCTGTTTCCTCCCACATTCCAAAGACATAGAGGGTGAAAGATGAAATATTAAGGGGAACTTCTTCACTCAGAGTATGGTGAGGGTGTGGAACGAGCTGTCAACACAAGTGGTAGATGTGGGTTTGATTTCATTAATTAAGGGAAGTTTGGGTAAGTACTTGGATGGGAGGGGTATGGAGAGCTATGGTCCAAGTGCGGGTTGATGGGCCTGTTTCTCTGTTGATTCTATTCCAGAGCTGAATGGCTCCTGACATCATGTCTGTTTGCTGAAACAGGGTTCGTGACACCACAACCGACAATATATTTCAGAAGTTAGAAGACGGGTCCCTGTGAGGGTGAAACATTTGCAAGGATTCGCCCACACAGCAACAGTTGAAAAGCTTTGCTTGAGAGTGGGGCTCATCAACAGAGGGAGCATCCCAGATCCCAGGAGGAAAACAAACTGTGGTCAACTGAGGAAGCCGACCAGCCACTGGTTAATCCCAAAAGATCATTGTGTTGGAGATCAAAGCGAATTCCAGCAAATTTGCCCAAGCCAAGAGCCTCAGGAGGTACCTCCAGCAGAACAATAGAAGCAACATCAGCTGCTAAAATCAAATAAGGAATTATAGTCTCCTTTCACTGTTGTGTGGCTGCAGCCACCAACTTGCCTTTGACTAGTCTCTCATTTTAAGTAGCTCAAAATATATTAATCTCCTCTCCCCAAGAGACTGGAATATCGCCGATGTAAAATTCCACTGACAAACTGCACTGGGCTACACATTCTTCACAGAATGTACAGAATGGTTTGGATAATAAGCTCGTATTTATGCCCATGGTAACATGCTTTGTAATTGAGGGTCCCGATTGCAGAGTGTTTTCCAGCAATGAATTTTTTGGGATAGGTTCAACATAAGCACAGCTGGGAAGATTTTACTTGGCATGACTCTGGACATGAGACCAGTAGAAGCACCGTGAAGGTTTGCTTGGCAGAGTAATCTGAAATTGGTATGCAAACCTCCCTGAATGCCTTATTTACACAGAATAAACACTCTCTTAAATTCAGACAGCTCTCTTCAACCACACATTAATCCCCATCAGAGTGGCTCCAAGTTCTTTGAGTTCACTTAGGTAAAATTCCTTCACAATAGCCAAGATCATGCACTTGGCAAAAGTCCATTTATGTCAGACCAGATCATTAAATGCTAAGTAGCAAATCAGTTTTAGGAAGAAAAATGTGTTACTTTCTCAGTCTTTCCAAAATTTAGAAAAAGCTTCAGCAGTCGTGGATCTGATTCCAGCGAGAGAGAAGTTTTATTGCAAATGTTCTTGTTACCCCCATGCTTACAAAGAGATTGTCTGTGCTGAGTCCAATGGACCAGACCAATCATAGGGCAAAGGTAGTGAATAACTGTCCGTGAATCATGTCCAGGTCTATTGTGCTCCCAAGTAGAAGTCCCGGGTCATTCCAAAACAAGTTATAAAACTCTAGTTAAGCCACTTCAGGAGTATCACATACAGTCCTGGTCACCACATTATGGGAAGGATGTTAAAGTTTTGGAGAGAGTGCAGAAGAGGTTTACCAGGATGCTGCCTGGATTAGAGGCCATGTGCTGTAACAAGAGGTTGGAAAACTTGGGTTGTTTTCTCTGGAGTGGTAGAGGCTGAGGGGAAATCTGACAGAGGCTTATAAGATTATGTGAAGCACAGAAAGAATGGACAAGCAGTATTTTTTCCAAGAGTTGAAATGTCTAATACCAGAGGATATGCATGTAAGGTGAGAGGGGTTAATTTCAAAGGAGATGTGAGGGGAATATGTTTTACACAGAGAGTGGTGGATGTCTGGAATGTGCTGTCTGGGGTGATGGGTGCCTGAAATATTCTGACTGGGGTGGTCACTGTCTGGAATGTGCTGTCTGGGGTGGTCACTGTCTGGAATGTGCTCTCTGGGGTGGTGGGTGTCTGGAATGTGCTGTCTGGGGTGGTGGGTGTCTGGAATGTGCTGTCTGGGGTGGTCACTGCCTGGAATGTGCTGTCTGGGGTGGTCATTGCCTGGAATGTGCTGTCTGGGGTGGTGGGTGTCTGGAATGTGCTGTCTGGGGTGGTGGGTGTCTGGAATGTGCTGTCTGGGGTGGTGGATGTCTGGAATGTGCTGTCTGGGGTAGTCACTGTCTGGAATGTGCTGTCTGGGGTGGTCACTGTCTGGAATGTGCTGTCTGGGGTGGTGGATGTCTGGAATGTGCTGTCTGGGGTAGTCACTGTCTGGGGTGGTCACTGTCTGGAACATGCTGCCTGGGGTGGTGGGTGTCTGGAATGTGCTGTCTGGGGTGGTCACTGTCTGGAATGTGCTGTCTGGGGTGGTGGGTGTCTGGAATGTGTTGTCTGGGGTAGTCACTGTCTGGAATGTGCTGTCTGGGGTGGTCACTGTCTGGAATGTGCTGTCTGGGGTGGTGGATGTCTGGAATGTGCTGTCTGGGGTGGTCACTGTCTGGAACATGCCGCCTGGGGTGGTGGGTGTCTGGAATGTGCTGTCTGGGGTGGTCACTGTCTGGAATGTGCTGTCTGGGGTGGTGGGTGTCTGGAATGTGCTGTCTGGGGTGGTCACTGTCTGGAATGTGCTGTCTGGGGTGGTGGATGTCTGGAATGTGCTGTCTGGGGTGGTCACTGTCTGGAATGTGCTGTCTGGGGTGGTGGATGTCTGGAATGTGCTGTCTGGGGTGGTCACTGTCTGGAACATGCTGCCTGGGGTGGTGGCAGAGGCAGATACATTAGGGATTTTAAGAGATATTTAGACAGGCACATGGATATGAGGAAAAGGAAGGATATGGACATTGTGTAGGCATTTGATTACTAATCTAATTGGTTTGGCATAACATTGAAAGGATTAAGGGTTGGAACTGTGCTGTACTGTTCTATGTTCTAAGGTGACTGAGAAAATGGAGAAGATGGACATAATATTTAGGACAGTCAACATGAAACTTCCACAACAATGGGGATAAGGCAGGAACTGGATACTGATAGTGGATGATCGGCCATGATCACAGCGAATGGCGGTGCAGGCTCGAAGGGCCGAATGGCCTACTCCTGCACCTATTGTCTATTGTCTATAACAATCCGGCTAAAACCAAATCCAACCAGTGAATGAAAGAGCACATCAGTTACTGGAATTCCTTACAAAGGGTGCTTCTCACCCAACAGGCTGGCAGGGCAAGTTGCAGAGGAACTCACATTCGATCTCTGTTCATAGCCCCTGGCAAAAAGCTGTAAAGTTCCCCTTGATCATATGGCTCTTTAACCATGCAGCTAAAATTGCAATTCAATCTGCTTAAAACATTATTTCAAATGAAGATTTGAGGTGCCAGTCCATAACACACGATTATACAGTAGAGCATGCAGGCATTGCTTGCATTATGAGTTGCTTTGGCTTTTAAAATTGAAAGTTCAAAGTAAATTTATTATCAAAATACATTTTTGTCACCATATTCAACCCTAAGATTCACTTTCCTGTGGGCATACTCAGTAAATCCAGGAACCATGACAGAATCAGTGAAGGACCACACCCAAAGGACTGATAAACAATCAACGTGCAAAAGAAAATACACTGCAAATACTTACTTTTTTAAGCCTTCTTTGAGTGATCCAATTTTTTTACTTTGGAAAAATAAAGGTATTAATTTTTTTTTGGATTTATTTAAAGAAGATAGACTGATGTCTTTTGAACAATTAGCTGATAAATATTCCCTTTCATACTCACACTTTTTACAATACCTTCAAGTTAGACATTTCTTACAAAAATATTTAAGTAATTTTCCTTACATATTGGAGGCTGACCTGTTAGATACTATTATGAGTATGAACCCTTCGATGAAGGGTTCTATTAGAAGAATTTATAATTTACTATTACAATGGGATAAGCATCCTTTATTTAAGATTAAACAAGATTGGGAAAAGAAACTCAATTTGAATTTTATGATGGAGGATTGGACGTGGATTCTGAAGCTGGTTAACTCTTCTTTGATCTGTGCTAGTCATTCACTGATTCAATTTAAAATTGTACATCGTTACTATTTGATGAAGGAGAAATTGTCTAAAATATTCCCTAATGTTGATAGTTATTGTGATAGATGTAAAACTGAGACAGCTACACTGACACACATGTCTTGGTCCTGTTCTATACTGGAACAGTTCTGGAAGTCAGTTTTTTTGACAATTCCTAAAGCACTTAAAATTAATTTACAACTTAACAAATTAACTGTGCTTTTTGGAATAATTCCTCAAAATATCCATGGTATCTCTGTGTCTGACCAACATGTTATTGCATTTGTTACATTGATAGCTAGGAGGGACATTTTGTTGAAGTGGAAGGATATATCGGCTCCCACCTTGTCACAATGGTTCTCTCAAGTGATGTTATGTCTTAGTTTGGAGAAAATTAGAAGTCGAACCTTTGAACCTATGTTTGATTTTGATAAAAGATGGGGTTCATTTGCTCGTTATTATCATTTGAGTTAATTGATAGATTTCCTCCACGATCTAATTGTAAATTTTTGGTACATTCTTTTTCTTGCTGGTGGTTTGATGTTTATCTTTAGAAGCCTTTTTTATGACGCATGGCTCCGGGGTTGTACACCTAATGGGTTTCCCCCCAACTTTTTCTTGCTAAGTAGGGGTTTTTTTTTTCACCCAAAGTTTTTTCAATCTTTAAAATACTGTTTTTTTTCTTGAGACCTTGTGAGTGTTGTGTACTTCGATGTACTCATGTTAACTTTGGATGATAATAATGAAAAGATTTGAAAGAAGAAAATAAACTGTAAATACAAAAGGAAAACTATAAGTAAACAACACATACTGAGAATATTGGAAGTGAGTCCGTGGGCTGTGGGAACAGTTCAGTGATGGGGTAAGGGAAGTTGAGTGAGGTTATCCTGTCTGGTTCAGAAGCCTGATGGTTGAGGGGTAGTAACTGATGGTTGAAGGCCGGGACTTCTACCATTAACCGAGGGGTCCATGGATGCCAGGTTGAGGGGACGTAATTATTCTGTGATTCTAAAGTGAATTAAAAGCAGCTGTTATTTCCAAACACCATGATATTGAGAAGCTGCTTCAAACACTCTGAACCACCATTAGTCCCAGACACCATCTGGATGTATAACAAACCTGCACAATGCTCAAATGAAATAGAAACTAATTTGGGATTATGCAACAGTGAATGCCCAATTACAAAATAAAATCTCTTACTTCAAAAGAAACAAATCCCTTCAATTGAATCCGAATCAGGTCCAACATCATTAGTGCATGTTGTGAAATTTGTTGTTACGTGGCAGCTTAATAATACATAATAAAACTATAAATTACCATAGGTATATATAGAGCATAAAAATTCAATTAAACATGTAGTGCCAAAAGAGAGAAAAAATATTGAGGTGGTGTTCATGGGTTCAATGTCCATTCAGATATCTGATGGTGGAAGGGAAGAAGCTGTTTCTGAAATGATAAGTGTGTGTCTTCAGGCTCCTGTACCTCCTCCCTGAGGGTGGTAATGAGCAGAGGGCCTGGCCTGGGTGATGGGGGTCCTTAGTGATGGACGCCGCCTTGTTGAGGCATGAACATTCGAAGGTGTCCTCAATGCTGGGGAGGCTGGTGCCCATGGCAGGGACGGCTGCCTGTGAAGCCTACAATGTATAGAAACACAACAGAAGAGGGACATTCAGCTCCTTGCACCTACCCCAACATTCAGTCAGATCACAGCTGGGCTTTCACCTCTGTGCCAATTCTCTGCACTAATGCCTTATCCCTTCATTCCCTTAATATCCAATGACCCCTTGACTGTTGTTATGACTACACTCCGTGATTGTCTGTCTGTCTGTCTGTATCTTGTTTTACGACGGTTGGCATCCAGCTTAATGGTGCATTACCGCCACCCTCTGCTCCAGAATGTGCACTAGACATACATTCTAAATCCCTTCACCCAATCACACACACACACACACACACACACACATATATATATATACAAACCTACACTTCACCCTCCCATCTTTGACCATCCTAGTATCCTATTCCTGTTTATTCGTCATATTCTATAAAAAACCCCTGTACCCCTTAAAAACGCTAAAAATACCCGGACTTGTGCTTTCTCACCCATGCCCAGCAACCTTTTTAATGTGAATTCCTGCATCCCCAACTCCCTTAATTTATTTCTCATCATCAATCACTCCGTGATTGTGTCTCCACATCGCTCTTGGATTTGGAATTCTGAACGTTCAAAACTCAGTGAAGAAATTTCCAATCATTAAAATAGGTGACCTCTTCCTTTGATACCAGATACCTCTGTCAGGAGAAAGAATTCCTGCATCTACCCTGTAATCCCCTTTTGTATATACCAATGTGATCACCTACTTTCTTCTCCACTGCAGAGAACTGCGTAGGTGCAATGCCCAAAGCTACGAGGTAAAATGTCCCCACACACATAGCCTTTGTTTGGCACAGAGCCAATTTTCATTCTAAATATTCATAGTATGCATATTACAAAAACAACATTTAAAGCACTGTACAGTTTCCAGGCCCTGTAAAAAATTCCTGCTCAGAGCAATGGTTGGTCCGCACAGCTGTAAACAAATTTTAGAAGGAACAAGCCCATTCCATTAACATTTCTTCACTGTACAAACTCTCCAACCCAGCAGTTGTTCTGTCTACTGTACTTCTTGTACAAGCCCTCACTCCTCTCTGTACAAACCCTCCAACCCAGCAGTCAATCTGTCCTACTGTACTCCCCGTACACACTCCCCAACCCAGCAGTCAAGCTGTCATACTGTACTCCCCATACAAACTCTCCAACCCAGCAGACAATCTGTCCTACTGTACTCCCCGTACACACTCCCCAACCCAGCAGTCAAGCTGTCGTACTGTACTCCCCGTACAAACTCTCCAACCCAGCAGTCAATCTGTCCTACTGTACTCCCCGTACAAACTCTCTGACCCAGCAGTCAATCTGTCCTACTGTACTCCCTGTACAAACTCTCCAACCCAGCAGTCAATCTGTCGTACTGTACTCCCCGTACAAACTCTCCAACCCAGCAGTCAATCTGTCATACTGTACTCCCCGTACAAACTCTCCAACCCAGCAGTCAATCTGTCCTACTGTACTCCCCGTACAAACTCTCCAACCCAGCAGTCAATCTGTCGTACTGTACTCCCCGTACAAACTCTCCAACCCAGCAGTCAATCTGTCCTACTGTACTCCCCGTACAAACTCTCCAACCCAGCAGTCAATCTGTCGTACTGTACTCCCCGTACAAACTCCCCAACCCAGCACTCAATCTGCCATACTGTACTCCCCGTACAAACTCTCCAACCCAGCAGTCAATCTGTCGTACTGTACTCCCCGTACAAACTCTCCAACCCAGCACTCAATCTGTCCTACTGTACTGCCCGTACAAACTCTCCAACCCAGCAGTCAATCTGTCGTACTGTACTCCCCGTACAAACTCTCCAACCCAGCAGTCAATCTGTCCTACTGTACTCCCCGTACAAACTCTCCAACCCAGCAGTCAATCTGTCATACTGTACTCCCCGTACAAACTCTCTAACCCAGCAGTCAATCTGTCCTACTGTACTCCCCGTACAAACTCTGCAACCCAGCAGTCAATCTGTCGTACTGTACTCCCCGTACAAACTCCCCAACCCAGCACTCAATCTGCCATACTGTACTCCCCGTACAAACTCTCCAACCCAGCAGTCAATCTGTCGTACTGTACTCCCCGTACAAACTCTCCAACCCAGCACTCAATCTGTCCTACTGTACTGCCCGTACAAACTCTCCAACCCAGCAGTCAATCTGTCGTACTGTACTCCCCGTACAAACTCTCCAACCCAGCAGTCAATCTGTCGTACTGTACTCCCCGTACAAACTCTCCAACCCAGCAGTCAATCTGTCATACTGTACTCCCCGTACAAACTCTCTAACCCAGCAGTCAATCTGTCCTACTGTACTCCCCGTACAAACTCTGCAACCCAGCAGTCAATCTGTCGTACTGTACTCCCCGTATAAACTCTCCAACCCAGCACTCAATCTGTCCTACTGTACTCCTCGTACAAACTCTCCAACCCAGCACTCAATCTGTCATACTGTACTCCCCGTACAAACTCTCCAACCCAGCACTCAATCTGTCATACTGTACTCCCCGTACAAACTCTCCAACCCAGCACTCAATCTGTCATACTGTACTCCCTGTACAAACTCTCCAACCCAGCGGTCAATCTGATGCACTCCTTCTTTGCTGGAGTTCATTGTTTTTGCAAGCAACCCTGTCTATAGGAAAGGAGACCAGATCTGCCCAATCATTCCAAACAGGACTGTAAGTAATTGCTCTTGTAGTCAAATGCCCTTGAAATAAAAAGTTTCCATGGTATGAACATTACTTGCCACAGACTAGCCCACACCTGAATGTTGTCCACTTGCTGTGTGCTGACAAGGGCTGTGAACGGAACTGAATACTGGGCAGCCTTCACTGAGCTTCTGACCTTCTGTTACTAGGACAGACACTGATCGGCCACAGAAACTCCTGGAGTGATGTTCTCATGCTGGGAGGAGGGTTCTCAAAGAACCACGGCTATGCTTTGTATGAGGTGAGCTACAACTCCAACCATGAGCGTTTTGTCCACGTGTGCATTTTGGGCAGCAATGTATCATAGCGGCTTGCGTAGTGTATTACAGGGCTGGTAATCGGGGTTCAGTTTGCACCGCTGTCTGTAAGGAGTCTGTACACTCTCACATTGTGGTTTCCTGCCACATTCAAAGATGTACAGGGTAGGGTTAGTGACTGTAGTCACCAGGAGTCTGACAACACTTGCAGGCTACCCCCAGGGCATCCTCAGGCTGTCTTGGTAGTTGATGCACTTGACACATTTCACTGTAAGTATGTTTCAATGTTTTGATATACATATCACAAATAAAGATGATCTTTAATTGAAATTAGATTTTTGTATGTGTCCGTCTGTCTGTTTCACTGTTAAATTAATTTCAGGTGATTAACACCAGCGATGAATAAGCAAGTAGATCTTCATTTATGAAAACTATTGAATTCTCCAGACATACGAGAATTTAAAACCCTGAAGCAAGTCCCCAGAAGTGTATTTGTTGCTATTACATTGCCTCAGCCTGAAATACAGAACAGAGAACACAGGGTAATATAACACAGGAACAGGTCCTTTGCCCTTCAATTTTGTGTCGAACCAATTAAATTAGTAAACAAATGGCACATCTAACTAATCCCCTCTGCCTACACAATGTCCACATCCTTCCATTTGCCTCACATTCAAGCGCTTATCTAAACATCCTTTAACAGTCTCTGATGTAACACGCAGAAAATGCTGGAGGAACTCAGCAGGCTAGGTAGCATCAATGGAAAAAAGTGCAGTAAACACTTCAGATCTGCCGAAGGGCTTCGGCTCGAAACGTCGACTGTACTTTTCTCCATAGATGCTGTCTGGCCAGCTGAGTTGCCCCAGCATTTTGTGTGTGTTTCTCTCATTTCCAGCTTCTGCAGATTTTCTCTTTGTGGAAGTCTCTGATCTACCAGCACACCAGCCAGTGCGTTCAATACAGGTAAGAAATCTTTGCTGAGGCAATAACTAAAGCTGAAGAGAGTAAATGTTGAAGTCATTTATGACTTGGCCTTCACTGTGAACAGAACACAGCCAGAGCTCAATAATGATCTATTGTTCACTGTGGGGGGGAACAGTGCCCAATATTCATCCTGCCATGACACTTACACTATAAACAAGAAAAATGGTTCATGGATGAGAAAAGCATGAAAATTTGGCTCATGTCCTGTATGTAGACACAGTGGACAGCAAACTGGACAAGGCAAAGTGTGTCAGAATCTGTTAAAGGTAGTGCACTGAGGCAAACAGAGGTGAGGTGAGAGAACCTGCAATGGTTCATATGGATGGGTGATGCAGTTTTTCACTTTATACTTCGTTGTCGCCAAACAATTGATACTAGAGCGTACAATCGTCACAGCAATATTTGATTCTGCTCTTTGCGCTCCCTGGATTACAAATCGATAGGAAATATTAAAAATTTAAATTATAAATCATAAGTAGAAAATAGAAAAGGGAAAGTAAGGTAGTGTAAAAAAACCGAGAGGCAGGTCCGGATATTTGGAGGTTACGGCCCAGATCCAGGTCAGGATCCGTTCAGTAGTCTTATCACAGTTGGAATGAAGCTGTTACCAAAGCTGGCCGTATGAGTCTTCAAGTTCCTGAGCCTTCTCCCGGAGGGAAGAGGGACAAAAGGTGTGTTGGCTGGGTGGGTCATGTCCTTGATTATCCTGACAGAACTGCTCCGACAGCATGCGGTGTAAAGTGAGTCCACGGACGGAAGATTTGGTTTGTTCCAATCCTACTGCTAAGCTGGCAAGTGGACATTCACTGATGGTCCAGTTCCATTAGCCTTCAAAGCGTGAACCCTGTTTCTCTCTCCACAGATGCTGCCTGACCAGCTGAGAGGTTCTGTGCATTTCCTGCTTTTGTTTCAGATTTGCAACATCTGAAGCCCTTGTTCTGATTTTGCTGAGAATAGAACATAGGACAGTATAGTACAGTACAGTCCAGGCCATTCAGCCCATGATGTTGTTCCTACCTTTCAACCATATACCTTCCTACCTTCCCTCCCACATAACTCTGCACTTTTCTATTTTCCATGTGCCCATCTGAGAGTATCTGCCTCGACCACCACAACCGGCCCAATATTCCACACGCTCACCATTCTGAGGCATAAATACTTACCTTTGACATTGCCCCTATATTTTCCTCCAAGCTCATTAAAAATATGGCCCCTTATATCAGCCATTTCTGCCCTGGGGAAAAGGTCTCTGGCTGTATACTTGATCTGTGCCTCTTATCACCTTGTGTGTGTGTTTGTCCATCGTCGACATCGATGAGGACCTCAACACCATTATGATGGTGTCGAGTCTGGCACGTAATTTGGATTTAAGTGAGGGAGAGTTGCATAGTGTCAGCCTCACTCTCTCTTCCAAGTTCCCATCTGGATCCAGTGGCAAGATAGAGTCGAGACGGCTGGAGATGGGACTAGGCGCAGTGGATGACCAGGATGTCTTCTGTGTCTTGTACACCTCTATCAAGTCACCTCTCATTCTCCTGTGTTCCAAGCAGAAAAGAACTAGTTCAAACAAACTCTCCTCATAAGACATGCTCTCCAATCCAGGCAGCGTCCTGGTAAATCTCCTCTGAACCCTCTCTAAAGTATCTACATCCTTCCTGAACTCAATTCCCCAAGTAATGAAGGCCAACATACCATATGCCTTCTGAACTGCCCCATCAAATTGTGCAGCAACTTTGAGGGATGTGTAAACATGAAGATGGACTTATGATCCCTTTGTCCATCCACTCTGCTAAGAATCCTGCCATTAAGCCTGTAATTTACCATCAAGTTCGACCTTCCAAAGTGAATCACTTTACACTTTTCTAGAGCTCTATGTGCCTGTGCTCAGCCCAGCTCTGCATCCCATCAATGTCCCATTGTAACCTACAATAACCTTCTACACTATCCACAACGCCACCAACCTTCATGTCATCTGCAAACTTACTAATCTATACTTCCACTTCCTCAACCGTCATTTATTAAAAGTGTTACGTACCCCGTAACTGGGTTGCCAAACCAGCAGAAATGGACCACTTAGTTGGAGTCTGGATTACTGGAACTAAGAAAGTTTTATTAAAGAAATAAGTAACACAGTACTCTAATCATAAGGATATAAATGCAACAGGTTAGCAATGATAAAACATACATGTACACAGGAGTAGGATAATAGGAATCAATCAAGCTCTATCGCAGTCTAGGGGTAAAATGATCAGCCTCAAGTGACGCAGAGTTCAGTTCAGTTTAGTTCAGTTCACAGTAATCGCTGTTGTGCCATTGGGGGGGGGGGAGAGAGAGAGAGAGAGAGAGAGAGAGAGAGAGAGAGAGCGAATGATGATATTCAGATCGGATTCAAACAGACCTTCGATATTCCTCGCAGTTAGCTTTCAGGCAAGCCCCTTGTAATGTCTTCTGAGGTCACCGACTGTGACCCCTCCGTTCCGGATACAATCGTTCTTCTGCGGTGAACCCGGCACCCAGGCAAGGGCGGACACACACACCAGGTTCCCGCCGATCGTACCTTTTCACCCTGTGCGTCTATGGTCGGTCCTGCGAGTAGACCTCCAAAACCCCCACCAACTTGTGGGGGGGGGAGCACACCGCACTTCCAGGGTCTCGTTATCTCATGGTGTCATGGTGTGTCTTGCCTTAGCGAACCTGTTCCTTTTATCCCCCTGCTGGGGTATCGCCTGTCCATCAAACTTCAAACAGTTCAGGTTCAAAGCAACTGGTCGGACAATACTCAGGACTGTGTCTCTTTTCGTTAATCTCTCTCGTCTCTCATATTAGCATTTTGAATGTTTCCCCATTGTCTCTCTTATCAGCATCAATCTTCTGATAACTTGGTCTTGTGTCACAAAGAGCAGGGATCCCAGAAAAGATCCCTGAGGAACACCCCTGGTCACTGAGCTCCGGTCAGAATACACCCTACCTACTACCACCTTCTGCCTCTGTAGGTAGCCAATCCTGTATCCACACAGAGAAGTTTCCCTGGGTCCCATACCTCCAGAATGATCCTCCCATAGGGAACCTTATCAAATGCTTTACTAAAATCCATATACCGTACATCACATCCAATGCTCTACATTGATCAAAGAATCTAATCAGGTTTGTGAGGGTTAATCTGCCCTTGCAAAGCCATGCTGACCACTTCTACTCAGACCATGCTTCTCCAAATGCTCGTAAGTCATGTCATGTCTCTAAGAATCTTCTGCAGTAATTTTCACACCACTGCTGTAAGACTGGCTGGTCTCTGAATCTCAGGGTTATTCCCTACTCCCTGACTTGAACAAAGGAATGACATTCGCCACCCTCCAATCTTCTGGTACTTCTCCTGTGACCAGTGAGGGTGCAAAGATCATCACCAAAGGTGGAGAAATCTCTTCCCTTGCTTTCCATAGTAACCTGGAGTATATCCCTTCCAGACCTGGAGACTTATTGATCCTAAAGTTTTTCAAAAATTCCAGCATATGCTCTTCCTTAATAAGCCTGTTTTACACTGTCCTCCCAAACATCAAGATCTCTGTCACTAGTGAATACAGAAACCAAGTTTTCATTAAGGACCTCCCCTTCCTCCTCCGAAGCCAGGCACATGATCATTCCCATCCACCTGTTCTTCACATACATCTAGAATATCTTGTGGTGTTCCTTAACCCTTCACAATAGGACCTCATGCCCCATACTAGCTCTCCTAAGTTGCTTCTGAAGTTCCTTTCTGACTACCTCGTCACTCTCGAGCTTTATCTGATCCTTGCTTCCTCAACCTCAAGTAAATTTCTTTATTCCTCTTGACTAAATGTCCACCATGGTTCCTTCACCCTACAATCATTTCCTTGCCTCAATGGGATAAACTGATCAGGAACCTTATGCAAGTATTCCCTAAACAACCTCTACATTTTCATCATGCATTTCCCTGAGTATATCTGTTCCCAATTTATGTTCCCAAGTTCCTGCCTATTAGCATCATAGTTTACCCTCCTCCAATTTAAACAGGTCCTCATACCGTCTGCTATCTCTGTCCAAGGCTATGTTAAAGGTCAGGGATTGTGGTCACTGTATCCAAAATGCTCACCCACCAGGACATCTGACACTTGACCTGGTTCGTTGACCAGTACCAGATCCAGTATAGACCAAATCTGTCTGCGTTTTGTGACAGCAGTTCTTCTGAACCACACCTGACATCCAGACCTTTTGCACTGAGGGAATAAATCTGTGGATTGTGGATAAATCCGAAGATTTTCATTAAATCCCCAGGTTGTGGGACAAATCTCTGGTAGTTGGGTAAAGCCCTGGATTGTGGGATAAATCAATGGGTTGTGGGATAAATCCCTGGATTGTGGGATAAAGGCCTGGATTGCAGAAAAAATCCCCAATTTGTGGGATAAAGCCCCAGATTGTGAGGTTGGACACACATATCCAGGCAACATGTACAACTCCCTACCCAACCTCCCGGTTGGAAGCTGGAATTCTTTGCATATCCAGTTTCCCAATGCAGGGAACAGCCCGGAGGGAAAGAGTTAACTGACATGATTCTGGGTGAGGCCAGGTCTTGCAGCAGCCTCTGTGAGATGCTTTCATTATACTTGAACAACTTCCCTGGTTGTGATTTGAATGCACACTACATTTTGCTGACATTATAATGAATAAATACTATGGGCTCACATTGTGTAAGCTAATTGGCAGAAACATTTAACTTCACTTAATTACCTGAGGAAAGCAATCGTTCTCACTTATAATTCCTTAATTCAAAACCAATCAGTGGATTTAATTAAAAACACTGGGGAGGGTGTTTGTGGACCCAGCACCTCTGACTGTGAGTGGCGTCGCCAATGGACGGAGAGGCGACTGTCTGTGTCACCCTTTGATCTTGCCTCGTCTGGCTGTTGCTTTCCCTCACAGACGTCGATGTCTCCTGGAGAAGTGCCCCTCTCCTGAGGACAGGATGTCAGAGCAACAGAGGTAACCCGCTGCTCACCGACTGTTGTTCCAACAACTAGACACTAAACACAAGACTCGGAGCAGGAGGAGGCCACTCAGCCCCTCTAGTCTGAACCATCATTCAGTACGATCGGGGCTGATATGCCCTCTGGCTAAATCACTACAATCATGAGAGTACGTGGGGTGAGGCCAGGTGGGTGAGGAGGGGGGATGAAGTAAGAAGTTGGCAGGTGATCAGTGGTAAAGGTAAATTGCTGGAGAAGAAGGAATCTGGTAGGAGAGGAGAGTGGACCATGGGAGAAAGGGAAGGAGGAGGGGGCCCGGAGGAGGTAATAGGCAGGTGAGGAGAAGAGATAAGAGGGGCCAGAGAGGGGAAATGAAGGTGGAAGGGGGAGGGGGGAGATTATCAAAGCCATCAGATTGGAGGCTACCTAGGTGGAATATAAAGTATTGCTCCCCTAACCTGAGAAGGGACTTCTAGATTAGATTAGATTAAATTATGAGGACACTCAGTCCTCGTTTATTGTCATTTAGAAATGCATGGTTTAAAAAATGATACAATGTTCCTCATAAACACAGGACAAACCAAGACTAAAACTGACAGAACCACATAATTATAACATATAGTTATAACAGTGCAAAGCAATACTGTAATTTGATAAGGAGCAGACCATGGGCACGGTAAAATGAAGTCTCAAATTCCCGATAGACTCATTATCTCACGCAGGTGGCAGAAGGGAGAAACTCTCCCTGCCATGAATCTCCAAGCGCCGCAAACTTACCGATGCAGCACCATTGGAAGCACCCAACCACAGCGGACTCTGAGTCCGTCCGAAAACTTCAAGCCTCCGACCAGCCCCTTCGACACCGAGCACCGAGTACCATCCTCTGCCGAGCGCTTCGACCCCACCCCAGCCGCCGAGCAACAAGCAAAGCCGAGGACTCGGGGCCTTCCCCTCCGGCGATTCTGGATCACACAGTAGCAGCAGCAGCGAAGCAGGCATTTCAGAAGTTTCTCCAGATGTTCCTCTGTACTCTCAAGTCCACCTCCATCAAATCAGGATTGTGCATGGCACCCTACTTGACAGATAACAGACATCACCACCGGAGTGGCCGCTGCGAGCTGCGTCACGCTGCCATCTCCTCCTCTCTCTAGCTTGTTGTCATTCCACTCCCTCCAGCTTCGTATCCTGGCATCTTCCCCCTTCCCTTCCAGTCCTGATGAAGGATCTGAGCCTGAAACATTGACTGTTCATTCATTCCCATAGATGCTGCCTGACCTGCTGAGTTTCTCCAGCGTTTTGTATGTGTTGCTCCCACAAACAGCAGCTCAACATATCGATTGCTCCCTTCTCTTTTGAGGGGGTTGTTGAAGGGAAAGTTATCAGGCAGGATCCTCCTGGTGGTGGTGAGGGTCGTTCTGGGATGGAGTGGCTGAGTCGACAACCCTCCTGAGACCCTGAACATTGGAGCCTCCATGATTCAACTGGACAGAATGCTCTCTGCTCTACATCAGTAGATGATGAGTGTAATGTGAATGTAAGGAAGGACAAGCCAATGACTGGGTACAAATGCAGACGGCAAAGAGTTAAATTATACCACAGAGGCAAAATTCAAAAGGGGGAATAATGCAGAATTTAAGGTGTTGCATTTAAATGCATGTAGCATTCACAATAAGGTGGACAAACTTGTGGCACAGTTGCACCACTACAGGGACAGAGTTCCCCTTGTCCTCACTTACCACCCCACCAGCCTCCGGATCCAGCACGTTATCTTCCGCAACTTCCGCCACCTTCAACAGGACCCCACCACTAAGTACATCTTCCCCTCTCTACCCCTCTCCACTTTCCACAGGGATCGGTCCCTCCGCGACTCCCTGGTCCACACGTCCCTCCCCACGGACCTCCCACCCGGCACTTATCTCTGTAAGCATAAGTGCTATACCTGTCCCTACACCTCCTCTCTTGCCACCGTTCAGGGCCCCAAACAGTACTTCCAGGTGACGCAACACTTCACTTGTGAGTCTGTCGGGGTCATCTATTGCATCCGGTGCTCCCGGTGCGGCCTCATCTACATCAGTGAAACCCGACGCAGATTGGGGGACCGCTTCGTCGAGCACCTCCACGCCGTCCACCACAACAGACAGGATCTCCCAGTAGCCACCCACTTCAACTCTGCTTCCCATTCCCATTCAGATATGTCCATACATGGCCTCCTCTACTGCCGTGATGAGGCTAAACTCAGACTGGAGGAGCAACACCTCATATACCGTCTAGGTAGTCTCCAGCCCCTTGGTATGAACATAAAATTCTCCAACTTCCGGTAATTCCCTCCCCCTCCCTTCTTCTATCCCAGTTTCACTCTGCCCCTCCCCCAGCTGCCTATCATCTCCCTCATGGTCCTGCTTCCTTCTACTACCCATTGTGTTTTCCCCTATTCCTTCTTCACCTTTCCTGCCTATCACTTCCCTGCCTCCATTCCCCCACCCCTTTATCTTCCCCCTTACTGGTTTTTCACCTGGAATCTACCAGCCTTCTCCTTCCCACCCTCCCCCCCACCTTCTTTATAGAGCCTCTGCCCCTTCCCTCTTCAGTCCTGACGAAGGGTTCTGGCCTGAAACGTTGACTGGTAGGGGTATTCAGAATTAGAGGACACGCCCGCAAAATTGAGGGAAAACCTTTAGAACAGAGGTAAGGAGGAATTTTTTTAGCCAGAGAGTAGTGAATCTATGGAATGCTTTGCCACAGACTGTGGTGGAAGCTGTCCGTGGGTATATTTAAGGCAGAAGTTGTCCGTTTCCTGATTGGTCAGGGCATCAAAGGATAAGGCGAGAAGACAGGTGTATGGGGTTGAGTGGGATCCAGGATCAGCCATGATGGAATGGCAGAGCAGATTCGATGGGCTGAATGGCCTAATTCTGCTCCTATGTCTTATGGTCATAAGTTTGTGAGAGTCCGCCCCTTGGTGATGCATGTAGGATGCACAGTAAGTGGGAAAACACAACATCATGACATGTTACACACTGAGGTCAGTGAGGAGTCCCCAGGGGCTGTCTGAAACCATCCAGCCTTGAGCCAGGACATTCTTTCACCTTGTACCACTTCAGCATTGAAGAAATCTGAGCCGAGGCTTCGGTTATGAACTCACCACAACAGACAGCTCAATCCAACACATTCCTGCAAACAGTATCTGGAACAATTGAGAGGATCACCAGGGTCTCTCTTCCACTAATTAGAGATATTTATCAGAAGTGCTGTGGGCCCAGGGCCCTTAGCGTTGTCAATGATCCTTCCCATCCATCCTACAATATCTTTGATCCTCTACCATCAGGGAGGAGGTACCATAGCATTAGGACAAGAACTGTTAGGATGGGAAACAGCTGCTTCTCCCAGGCCATGAGACTACTGAACTCTGCCACCTCCCAGATCTCATCAACTGGTAGCATTATACTGTTTATTTTTTAACTTGTATCATAAATACACCTTATTATTGGTTAATGTATTTATGATAATATTACTTTATGTGTACTGTGTTGTGCACCTTGGTCCGGAGGAACGTTGCCTCATTTGGCAGTATACATGTGTATGGATGAATGACTATAAACTGAACTTGAAGTTGAAAAGTAACCAGTCTCCCCTGTTGTATGGTTTATAGCAGATAAATTTACTTAAAATTTATTTTTCTGGAAAATATTTTATTTGATAAATGTCTAAAGAAGGCATTGTGAAAGTCTCTATCCGTAAATACTATGACCTATCACAGGTGATTTACACAAGTTGGAGGTTTTGAAAATAGCAGACTTCTCAAATCAGTTCCAGAAGTTCATCTTGTGCAATATCAGGAATGCTGTAAACTGAGTATTCCAGAACTACACTGCAAAGTGAGCAAGCTGTGAGCTTACCAAAGACTCACAATTGCACCATTCCCTCTCCTAGACAAATGTCTCTGCTGCCTTCCCTTCTCGTTTCTGTGTTTGTGCCAGTCAGTGTGTAGTTTTAAACAGTGGGAACTATGCACGCATTGGCATCAGTACAAACAGAGCGAGAGAGACTGTCTGCAGAAAATCAGGGTGGATCTCAGAGAATTGTTGATTGCAAAAGCATGTATTGCATTGAACTGCTGTTGCTAAGTTAACGAATTTCACATCACATGCTGGTTGTGAACACTCGCAGGCTGTCCCCAGCACAGCCTCGGACTGTGTTGGCTGTTGACACAAATGACACATTTCACTGTGTGTTTCAATATTATGATGTACATGTGGCAAATAAAGCTAATCTTTAAACTCCTTGCAGATATTTACCATGTGGTTGGAAATTCCAGGGGTGTACAGTATATTAAGAGTATATAACTGCTGGTCCCAATCATATTCCCCTCTATAACACCTGGTTGGGAATTCCCTCTGTTTCAATCCTATCATAATGTTTTTTTTCAAAATGAGGGAGCAGTCAACAATCATTTCCGGGTAGTTTAGCACCTTTTGGAGAGTTGGACCTGGCAGATCCCAGATCCAGCATGCTCAGACAGCGTCATCAGGACTGGAAAGGAAGAGAGCCGAAGCCAGAATAAAAAGGTGGAGAGGCGGAAGAAGCAAGAAGCCCTGAGGTGATAGGTGAAAGAGGTAACATGCTGAAGAAAAAGGCATCTGATTGGATAGCACAGTGGATCACAAAAGAAAGAGAAGGAACCAGAGGAAAGTGATGAGCAGGTGAGGAGAAGAGAAGAGGTGAGAAATTACTGGAAGTTAGAGAAATCAATGTTCATGCCATCTGGTCATAGATATTCCTCGCACCTCTCCTCATGAAGATTTGGAGGAGGGGGATTGGTTGGGTCTATTGTCCAGAAG
The DNA here is from genome assembly GCF_030028105.1 of Mobula birostris. Taxonomy (NCBI): domain Eukaryota; kingdom Metazoa; phylum Chordata; class Chondrichthyes; order Myliobatiformes; family Myliobatidae; genus Mobula; species Mobula birostris. The sequence continues at coordinate 69,981,988 of NC_092387.1, forward strand.
GAAGCGGAGAGTTTTGAGGCCTTCCTGATGGGGAATACACATGTGTAGTGACTGGATGCCCACGGTGAAATGAGCCGATCAGGGCCAGGGAACTGAAAGTGATTAGGGATGGAGAACTAGCTTGCTGCTAGCTGAAAGCTTATACTTCCCCCTGGCCCTCCTCATTCCAGCTTCTGCCTCCTTCCTTTCCAGTCCTGATGGAGGGTCTCAGCCCAAAGTATCAATTCTCTAATCTCTCCATAGATGCGCCTGAGCGGCTGAGTTCCTCCAGCATTTTCCGTTACCTCCATCCATCTCTCCTAGGGTTTTCCAGGTGGTTGAACACAGCTGTTTTTGGAGGGGCAGGTTAATAGCCCCCATGGTACACACCCCAACAAATGTGTGTTTCCTTCATCTGGTCACTAACTGTGGGAAGGCAACAACATTCAGGATATTTCTTCGTTCCTTGTGATGAACAAGTCAATGAGCATGCATTCTGGAAGCAATAAACCACTGAAAGTGTACATCCAATTCCTTTCTGCTCTTGCTGACAATCGGTGCACTTACTGTACATCCGTAGCCACCCATGAACTAGGGTGATAATCAAGAGCTGTGTATATCAGCAGGTATTAAGATGAAGATTAGCTTCAATTGTGATAGGTACATCGAAACATACAGTGAAATGCGACGATGACCAACACAGTCTGAGGATGTGCTGGGGGCAGCCTGCAAGGGCTCCACACTTCCAAAACCAATGTAGCATACCCACAACTCACTAACTCTAACCTAACTGTATGTCTTTAGAATGTGGGAGGAGGGAAATCAGAGCACTTGGAATAAACCCACACAGTCACGGGGAAAATGTGCAAACTCCTAATAGACAGCAGTGGGGATCGAACCTGGGTCTGTGGCTATCTAATAGCGTTACGCTAACCCCTGTGTTACTGCGCCACCCATTGCGTGTCATGTACACTCGTAACCTGCCATGTACATTGATATAGAGACACACATGGACAGCTGGGAACAAGATGGATATTTTACAGGAGTCCGTGGTTTCTTTGTTCCTGTTACACAAGTTTATTACTTCTCCATGGTGGGTTCTGATCTCCCATTTCTCTGGCTGCTGGTCTGTAACCATACCACCATGTAGCTCCATTCCACACAGCCCAAAAATTAATGATCAAGTGGTAAGTACGGAATCTACAAAGAATTTGCTGGGTTTCAACCTAAAACATCAACAACTCCTTCCCCCCCCACCCCCAACAGATGCTTCTCGACCTGCTGAGTTTCTCCAGCAGGTCCATTGTTGCTGCAGATTCCAGTGTCTACAGTCTCCGGTATTTCTGCAGACTGAACCTTTGTCTCTCAGAAACTTGCTCTTTGATCCATGGCTGTGTGAAGTGTGACAAGGTGGGGGTCAGTTCCCTGTGCAGACAGCAATGTGCTGGGGAGCCAAGCCTGTCTCTCTGCCTTGTTCCTGTGTGCTCTGCATGTGTCCATCTCACTAGAGATCAAGGATCCTCGCCACAGCGTCACAAGCTTTTAAAGTACAATTGGAGATGTGTTCGTTTTTTCCCAGCTGCCAAACATTAATAATAAGAAGTTTAAGGATTCGAAAGGGAAGCTTAGGGTCCACAGTTTAAGATATAACCATATAACAATTACAGCACGGAAACAGGCCATCTCGGCCCTTCTAGTCCATGCCGAACTCTTACTCTCACCTAGTCCCACCGACCTGCATTTAGCCCATTACCCTCCATTCCCTTCTTGTCCATATAGCTATCCAATTTAACTTTAAATGACAACATCGAACCTGCCTCAAACACTTCTGCTGGAAGCTCGTTCCACACAGTTACCACTCTGAGTAAAGAAGTTCCCCCTCATGTTACCTCTAAACTTTTGCCCTTTAACTCTCAATTCATGTCCTCTTGTTTGAATCTCCTCCACTCTCAATGGAAAAAGCCTATCCACATCAACTCTATCTATCCCCCTCATAATTTTAAATACCTCTATCAAGTTCCCCCTCAACCTTCTACGCTCCAAAGAATAAAGACCCAAAAAATAATCAAAAATAAAGATGTCAATAGATCTTGCAGATTCATCAGAATCAGATTTAATATCACTGAAATTTCACCATGTACAGCATGTCTGTGATATTAACCATGGTTTAGAGTCCATACATGACATGACATGACATGACATACAGATACAACATGTTCTGTGGCTGATGTGTCAAATCTCACAGGGAGAAGCAGCACCTGGTGGCGCTGTGTGTACACGTGCCACTTCAGAGGAAGCTGCACTCGTAAAGATAATCAGACACTGGTCACCTGGGGGGTGGGCAATCAGACCAGATGGACTGCAGGCTTCTACACTCAGTGTGCAGTCCAGTCAGAGTGGTGTTACTGGTGAGAGAGCAAAACACCTCATGCCAGGCAGAACAAGGCCGAGGGCCTGACTCCAGGATCACCTGGCACTGCGGACCTAACTGGCCCGTTTTCACCGTTACAGACATCCCACCCTGCAAAAACTTATTTCAGGGAGGTAGCACCATCAATTTGCGGGAGACTTCCGGGAGAGGTGGGATGTCTGCAATAGAGTAGCTCCTTAGCAGCTAGCCAGCTAGTTTAAATAACGTTAGTTATGCTAATGAACGAATGACACCTGTTAAACTCACCTCAACATGTCTTTTACAGTTTTAACCCACCATGGGCAATAGAAAAGTCACTGTTGCAAACAGTGCAGCGAGCAACACTGTCATTATTTTGACCCCTATTAGGCAGGGGTACACTTTAGTGTAGTCTGGGGTGACGTACGTTTCATATTTTCTTTTTTTGGAACACTCTGCCACGGCGCTCTCTCTCTCTCTCGTGGTCGCGCTCTCACTCGCTCTCAAAAATATTGATTTCCGGGATATTGTATATAATTTGCGGGCATCAGGGAGCACTATCAATTTGCGGGAGACTTCCGGGAGAGGTGGGATGCCTGCCTCCTGCAGTCCATAACAGACTACAATGTGTTGTCTGGTGAAGTCCTGATGAAGCATCTCAGCCTGAAACATTGACTGGTTACTCCCCTCTGTCTGACCTGCTGAGTACCCCCAGCATTTTGTGTGTGTTGCTCTAGATTTCCAGTACCTGCAGAATCTTCTCATTTATGAAACTTCTTTCTTTATCCATTCCCAAATCTGGTGACCCTGTCACCACTCCTCTTCACCTCCCCCTTCCCTTTCTCCATGGTCCACTCTCCTCTCCTATCAGATTCCTTCCTCCTCAGCCCTTTACCTCTTCCACCAATCATCTCCCAGCTTCTTCCCCTTTCCCCCACCCACCCACCTCTCCCCTCACCTGGTCTCATCTAGCACCTGTCAGCTTGCGTCTCTTCCCCCACCCCCACTTTCCTATTCTGCTGTCTTCCCACTTCCTTTCCAATCCTGAAGAAGGATCTTGGACCGAAATGTTGACTATTTATTCATCTCCATAGATGCCGCCTGACCTGCTGAGTTCCCCCAGCATTTTCTGTGTGTTACACTTGTGATGTATTTATTGATAATTGTCGAAGATTATTACCTACGGTAGAATGAATGGCGTCTGCTGTACTTTTTTCCATAGATACTGCCTGGCCTGCTGAGTTCCCTCAGCATTTTGTGTGTGTTGAATGGAGTCCATGTCTTACTGGCAATGTCAGACAATCACAAATGTTAACTTTTGAAGCTAACATTCTATTTTATGAGTATTTATTGACTTCTGTTGCTTTTGAGCTTAAGAGAAAGGATCTGGAAAAGGAAAATCTAACAAATTCCCACTTACAGTTGTAAATTGGCAGGAATTCAGATCAAGACTGTAGGCATTTATTCCCCACCACTGTTACAAGGGCGTTGGAAGAGAACCCAAGTGCAGGACACCGACACGTAGGTAGCATTAACAGAAGTGTGTTTAGTAATAGTTGCAAGGAAGGCCAGGAATGAGGATTAGGCCGAGGGGAGCCAAGGAGTGAGCAAGGCTGGACCGGGGATCGAACCCGGGTCACTACAGCAAGACTCCGGCATTTAGTGGTGGGACTTAGGCAGAGCAGGGATGTGAACCGGGGGATGAGCAGGGGAAAGAACAGAGGGCGGAATGCCCTACTCCTATTAACACGGGGGGAAATTAACACAGGCAACCGGCGCAGGAACAGAACTTAGAATATAGAACACTCAGCGGTCGAGAGACAGCGTAAACACAGGCCAACAGCGTGGGTGGACAGAGGAGCAGTAGGCAGGCCAAACTCTTCTTGACCCCGGGCATTGGTGGAGCCGGACTTCTAGCTGGAGACAGGCGGCAGGCAACACTCCTCTTGCCATGGAGAATTGACTGGGAAGGCAAATGGCTGGCAGTCCTTATCTCGACAAACAGCGGGCAATTCTTATATTGACACAAAGTAGCACCTGAAGATGCAAACGGCCAGCAATACTTAGCTGGACACGAAACGACAAAACCAAACAACGGCAGACAATTCGTATCTTGACTCGGAGTAGCACATGAAGCAGCAAACGGCCAGCAATCACTTAACAACACACATCAAAGTTGCTGGTGAACGCAGCAGGCCAGGCAGCATCTCTAGGAAGAGGTACAGTCAACATTTCGGGCCGAGACCCTTCGTCAGGACTAACCGAAGGAAGAGCTAGTAAGAGATTTGAGAAAGGGAGGGGGAGGGGGAGATCCAAAATGATAGGAGAAGACAGGAGGGGGAGGGATGGAGCCAAGAGCTGGACAGTTGATCACTAAGTCAATCACTTAGCTGGACACAAAAAGACAGAATTCCTGAAGCAACTTAGAGTCCACCATTCTCGGCAACCCGGAACGTGCGTAGCTGCACTGGCTGAGGTGACGGTCACTATTCTCGGCGGCCCGGAACATACGTTGTCGCCCTGGCTGAGGTGACGGTCCCGCCCTGAGTAGATGTAAGCTGGAGTTTTTATGCTGCCGGTTCGGATGAGAATCAGGTGCCTTCATCAAGGAGCCTGGTAGAACACGGGGAAAAGGGAATTAAAAGAAAATGAGGAGTCAATGGACCGGACAGTGACAACCAGATCACACCCAGTCACTGTTACCCTAAATAGCCATGGACATGTGACCGAACGCTGGGTATAAAGGACATTCTGAGCTCATTCTTGGAGAAACAGGTTCAGTTCTGAATCAGAACAAGCACCAAGTGCCTCATCTCAGAATGAGAATCAGGTTTATTATCACCAGCATGTGTCGTGAAATTTGTTAACTTAGCAGCACAATGCAGGACATGATACTATAGAAAGAAAAAATAAAAACAAATAAGTAAATAATAAGTATATGTATGTATATTGAGTAGATTAAAAATAGTACAAAAACAGAAAGAATGTATATTTTTAAAAAGTGAGGTAGTGTTCACGGGTTCAATGTCCATTTAGGAATCGGATGGCAGAGGGGAAGAAGCTGTTCTTGAATCGCTGAGTGTGTGCCTTCAGGCTTCTGTACCTCCTACCTGATGGTAACAGCGAGAAAAGGGCATGCCCTGGGTGCTGGGAGTGACTACACAGAGGGCAGTGCTTCAGATGACAAGTCCTTGCTGGGAGTGGTAGGACCACCGGAGCAGGAAGTCTGCCCAATTCCTGCACAGAGACCCTCCCTACAGCCCACAGCACCAACCGTCCACATCGAAATACACAACATCTGCCATGCATTTTCTCAGCCACTGGTCTCTGATGACCAAGGTTGTGTTGGTCTGGGACATCCTGAAGACCTGAAAGAAAATGACCATAAGACATAGATGCAGAAGTAGGCCATTTGGCCCATCGTCTGCTCCACCATGGCTGATTTAATTTTCCTCACAACACTCATTCTCCTGCCTTCTCCCTGTAACCTTTGAAGCCTTTACTAATCAAAATATACCCAATGACTTGGCCTCCACAGCCATTTGTGGTAATGAATTCTAATGATTCACCACGCTCTGGCTACAGAAATTCCTCCTTATCTCTGTTCTAAAGGGACATCCTTTTATTTTGGGGCTGTACCTTTGGTTTTAGACTCTCCGAACATAGGAAACATGCTCTCTCCATCCATTCTATCTAGGCCTTTCAATATTCAATAGGAATAGAAGTTCAACGTGAGTTTATTGTCAAAGTACGTATATTTCACCATACACAACCCTGAGGTTCATTTCCATGTGGGCATTCACGGTAGAAAAAATAAATACAATGGAATTAATTAACTACTACATTCAGACTAACAAACAAACAATGTGCAAAGAAGACAAACTGTGCAAATACGAAAAATAATTATAATAATTAATAGAGAAAAAGATAATACTGAGGTCATGAGTTGAAAAGTCCTTGAAAGTGAGTCCATAGTTTGAGGAATCAGTTCACAGTTGAGGGGAGTGAAGTTAGCCACACTGGTTCAGTAGCCTGATGGTGTTGGTAATAACCGTTCCTGAACTTGCTGGTGTGGGTCCTGGAGCTCCTTCACCTCCGTTCTGATGGCGGCAGTGAGAAGAGAGCATGGCCTGATTGATGGTGGTTGTCCATACACTGTCCACCTCCCCATCACCACCCGCCCCCAGGCTGTCCTGATTCCACATCCCTCCTTTCACCTCCGAGTAAAATGTTCCATTCAGAGGTGCAGACAGAACTAGTTTTTAAAGATGGAAGGTGATTAACTGACAAAAGACCATAAGACATCAGAGTACATGTGACCATTCCACGTGACCACCCTCTCAACCCCATTCTCCTGCTGGCTCCCTGTAACCTTTGACACCCAACTAACAAATTGAGTATATTAGGTTCATGTTCAACACAAGGGCTCCTATAATTTCTCAGTGAAGCCCCTGATACATTTACCTTTGGGCTGATTCACAGGAAAAGCGCAGGGCCTCCGGTGAGGTGTCAGCTTTACAGAAGGAGGCAGAGCTGGGAACAGGAGTAGAGACAGATTGAGGGACCTGTTGGCATTGTAAACAGAGATACAGGGTGGTAGAGCCCTTCCAGTGGATTAGGATTTCCCTGAAATCCACTGGGTCAGTAATTATTTACCCTGACTGGGACCAGCAACCTTCACTGATGCTGTGGCCATACCTGGAAAGCTGAATTTAGCCACAGCTATCGGACTTGTGTGGAGCCCAAACTAACCAGGCCCCCCCCCCACAGCCAATCCCCCTTGCACAGCCAGCAGCTTTTGTCTCTGTCAGGACGCACATGGTGGTCCCACCCATACAACATGCTGGCCTTCCTCTGCTTTGCCAGGAATGACATTGCCTCAATTCCAGGGCCAGGCAACATCACAAGGGCAGGCTGTTGCTTGGCCCCACTGCCCTGAGTGAGTTGGCCCAGAGTTCGGCACTTTGGCTCAAATCCTTCTCCCAGGAGGTGAGAACAGCTTCTCATTGCCCCCACCCCGACACATCACACCCTGCTCTGCTCAGAAACGCAACATTCTGACCAGCCTCAGATATGGCTGTCACGTTGACTATTTCTTTATCTAATCTCACTTTCTTTCCCGGTTCTTCCTTCCTCAGATTCCATTAGCACATCCTCTTCTTCCCTATTCAAATCAGGAAACTGCTCTCCACTCCAACAAAGTACACTTAGTGACCACTTTATTATGTACACCTCTACTCCTGCTCATTAATGCAGATGTCTAATCAGCCAACCATGTGACAGTAACTCCGTGCATAAAAGCATGCAGACATGGTCAAGAGGTTCAGCAGTTGTTCAGACCAAATGTCAGAATGGAGAAGAAATGTGATCTAAGTTGCTTTGACTGTGGAATGATTGTACGTCAGAAACTGCTGATCTCCTGGGATTTCCATGCACAACGCGCTCTGGAGTTTACAGAGAATGGTGCAAAGAACAAAAAACATCCATTTAGCGGCAGTTCTGTGGGCAAAAACACCTTGTTAATGAGGGAGGTCAGAGGAGAATGGCCAGACTGGTTCAAGCTGCTGGGAAGGTGACAGTAACTCCAATGACCATGTGTCACAACAGTGGTGTGCAAAGAGCATCTCTGAATGCACAACACGTCAAACCTTGAAGTGGATGGGCTACAGCAGCAGAAGACCATGAACATACACTGAGTGGCCACTTCATTAGATACAAAGGAGTTAACTGAGTGTTAACTCCTCGGCTTCAGGAACATGATCCTGGCTGAGGTAAGTGGACTCACACTACTCCTCCCCCCCCCACATCCATCTTCCAAGTCTCCGTTACAGTGGGAAGGGGAACAGAACACTTCGAATACACAGTAACTTCTGCTTTCTTTATGCTCCTTGAACTGGGAATATCTTTGCCTCACATGGAAAGACTTTGGGAGCATATTTTGTCATCTGTTTCCTTGAACCCCAGCATTCTGTCCGATGCCTAGTTTGTGGAGATTGATCTCTTTATTTCCTTGGCCTGGAGCGAGCTGTGGTCTTTGAAGTGGCAAACCATAACGAGTATTGTTATACCTGTGGACACTCCTGAGCAGCAGGGTTTCTGCATCAGCTGAATCATCTCGGGGCCTGGCTCTGAGTGGCTGCAGACTCCGGCCAATGGCCAGTCCACTGCACAGGGTATGACCACGAGACCTGTCAATTAGAATCTTGGCTGCTGATCGCGAGAACAGGTGATTTACAGAGCTGTGGTTTGTATGTCTAAAACATCCAGACATTAGTTTCACTAGTTCAGCAAATCCTGAAGGACAGTGTGGCAAAGAGCTCAGATTTGATATTTAACTGCTTGTCACTGTCACCTGTACACGAAACACACAGTGAAACACGTCATTTGTATTAACAACCAACCTTTAGATTGAGCTGGGGGCAGCCCACGAGTGTTTGTCACACTTTCTGGAGCCAACCTAGCATTCCCACAGCGTTCAGCAGGTGGGTCAGCATTCAATGTCAAGACTCACAGTTCATTAACTTATCTCAAAGCGATTTCTTTAAATCAAAGTCGGTTATGCAATGAACTGAATTGAATTGACTGACATCCTTCACGTACATGAGGAGTAAAAGCCTTTACATGTCGTCAGCAAAAACAAGCATCTGGGGGAATTTGGAGTCAACTTATTTAACTCACTGCCCATGACACCGCCATCGCTTAGGGCAGCAATGAAGCTCCTCTATCTCTGTCGGTCTTTGGCCATCTTCACTATTGTTCCTTAGTTGCGGTTCAGGGCCCCCAGTTGCACTCATTGCTGTTTCCGTAACAATTTTATCTTCACCACTCGGGGTTGTTAGCCCTGAGCTGAACCCCTGAACCCGGAGGATCGCTGGACCACTCTGGCTCTACTCTTTGACCTGTTTGGCGTGGGGGCAGAGTACTGACATGGATTGAAAATTGGCTGGCTGACAGAAAGCAAAGAGTAGCAATTAATGGCTCCCTTTCGGAATTGCAGGCGGTGACCAGTGGGGTACCACAGGGTTCAGTGCTGGGACCACAGCTGTTTACAATATATATTGATTTAGATGATGGAATTAAAAGTAACATTAGCAAATTTGCCAATGACACACTGGTTGGCAGTGTGAAATGTGAGGAGGATGTTATGAGAATGCAGGGTGACTTGGACAGGCTGGGTGAATGGGCAGATGTGAGGTTATCCACTTTGGTGGTAAGAACGGGAAGGCAGATTATTATCTAAATGGAGTCAAGTTAGGAAAAGGAGAAGCACAGTGAGATCTAGGTGTTCTTGTACATCAGTCACTGAAAGCAAGCATGCAGGTACAGCAGGCAGTGAAGAAAGCTAATGGCATGCTGGCCTTCATAACAAGGGGAATTGAGTATAAGAGCAAAGAGGTCCTTCTGCAGCTGTACAGGGCCCTGGTGAGACCACACCTGGAGTACTGTGTGCAGTTTTGGTCTCCAAATTTGAGGAAGGACATTCTTGCTATTGAGGGAGTACAGCGTAGGTTCACAAGGTTAATTCCCGGGATGGCAGGACTGTCATATGTCAAAAGATTGGAGCGACTGGGCTTGTATACTCTGGAATTTAGAAGGCTGAGAGGGGATCTGATTGAAACATATAAGAATATTAAGGGATTGGACACGCTGGAGGCAGGAAGCATGTTCCCACTGATGGGTTAGTCCAGAACCAGAGGGCACAGTTTAAGAATAAGGGGTAGGCCATTTAGAACGGAGTTGAGGAAAATCTTTTTCACCCAGAGAGTGGTGGATATATGGAATGCTCTGCCCCAGAAGGCTGTGGAGGCCAAGTCTCTGGATGCTTTTAAGAAAGAGATGGATAGAGCTCTTAAAGATAGTGGAATCAAAGGTTATGGGGATAAGACAGGAACTGGATACGGATTGTGGATGATCAGCCATGATCACAGTGAATGGAGGTGCTGGCTCGAAGGGCCGAATGGCCTACTCCTGCACCTATTGTCTATTGGGTGACCCTACTAAAAGTCAAAGCACAAGGCCCTGACTCCAGCCAACATTGACTCTGGCTCACTGAGGCACGCAAGCCTCTAAACCCTATGACAAGGTTGTGGTACTCTTGAATGAATTTAGGTTCAAAGTCAAAGTAAATGTATTATCAAAGAACGTATACATCACCAGACACTGTAACACCTTGTGATTTTTTACAGAGAGTCCCACTGTGATTAGTCACTCACACATGCCTTGATTGGTGAACCTGCTGCGATGAAGGGCTGCTGCAGGAAATGCTCTCATTATAAATAAGCAGGTTACAGTTTAGCCCCATTTTAAGCAAATAGTATGAAAATTGTATATTGATTTCCTTTCCTGCAGAAACAATCTTAAAGGCGATTGCCTTTCCTCAGGAGAACTGATGTGATTCATCCCTGACTTTGAAAGGATCTAAAGCATGTTGTGTACTGAAGAAGATCCAGATTCACATTTATTTACCGTATGTACATCAAAGCAACCAACACAACCCAAGGATGGGCTGGGGGCAACCCGCAAGTGTTGCCACACATTCCGGCGCCAACACAGCATGCCCGTAGTGCTCAGCAGAACAACTGCAAAACAAAGTCCATTTTCCTCCCTCCCTCCTGCCCACACACACAGACAGGCTGTCTCCTGGTCTCCACCCATTCTGGGCTCCAATTTAGTATGCTCCCTGTGCTCGGCAGGACAACACAGAACACAACAAAACAGAACATAACAAGCAACAAAACAAGAGCAAAACAAGTCTTGTTCCTCCCTCCCTCTCTCTCCCACATACATAACCCCAAACCAGGCTGTCTTCACCGGCTTCCATCCTCCAATCTCCAGTGGACTCAGATGTGGACTTGGATGTGCAGACATTGGGCCTTCAAATACCCCAGAAGATTTGTAAACTCAAGGCTCAAGCCAATGGGCTTTGACCCTCTGGCCATGGTTCTTGACATTGACCCAGGGACCCGCCAGTCACTGTACACTAGGCTTCAAACTTCGGTCTCACTGATTCATGAACCCAGGAGGGTCATCATACCTCAGTCCTCCAGCCCACATGGAACACCAACTCCGGATATTGCCGAGCACTCGCTGCCTGCATCACTTTCTCCAGATCTTATGAAGGGTCTTTGACCTCCACAGATGCTGCCTGACCTATTGAGTGCTTACAGAGACAGCTTCGACCGTCACCAATGTCCTGAGCTAGACTTCAGCCATTCTCTGATGGGAAAACCACATCCACTTCCCACAAAGTTTCACTTGGTTTTTGAAAAAAAAATCCAAAGAACAAATAAAAACAAAATCACCTTTGAAGGTTGCATTGTATTTTTGCGTCCTTGAGGATTAAATTCACCAAGGAGGTGAAGATATTTTTATTTGTTCTTTGGATTTATGGGTCTTGAGGCAACACACTTTATTGGCAAAGATAATGGGAACAGTATATTGATCTTTTTGTTTGTTTGTTTATCTATCTATCTATTTACTTATAGGTGGGGTATAGGCCAGTGAGTCTGACATTAGTAGTGGGAAAGTTATTGGAAGGTATTCCAAGGGATCAGATATATAAGTTTTTAGATAGACAGGTTAGTGTAGTCAACATGGCTTTGTGCATAGTAGGTCCATACTTTTCCAAGGAAGTTACCAGGAAAGTGAATGAAGGCAAGACAGTTGATGTTGGCTACATGGACTTTAGTAAGCAATTTGACAAGGTCCCACTGGAAGCTTAGTCAAAAAGGTTCAGTCGCTCGCCTTTCAAGATGAGGTAGTAAATTTGATTGGACATTAACTTTCTTAGAGTAGCCAGAGAGTGCAAGTAGGTGGTTGCCTCTCTGACTGGAGGCCTGTGACTAGTGGTGTGCCATGGGGATCAGTGCTGGGTCCTTTGTTGTTTGTCATCTATATCAATGATCTGGATGATAATGTGGTTAACTAGATCAGCACATTTGCAAGTGACACCAAGTTTGAGGGTGTAGTGGACAGTGAGGAAGGCGATCATGGCTTGTGGAGGGATCAGCATCAGCTGGAAAAATGGCAGATGGAATTTAATGTAGCAAAGTGTGAGGTTTTCCACGTCGGTGGACCATCCAGGGTCGGTCTTACACAGTGAACGGTAGAAACATAGAAAAGAGGTGCAGGAGTAGGCCATTCGGCACTTCGCACCTGCACCTCCATTCAGTATGATCATGGCTGATCATCTAACTCAGAACCCTGTACCAGCCTTCCCTCCATACCCCCGATCCCTTTAGCCACAAGGGCCATATCTAACTCCCTCTTAAATATAGCCAATGAACTGGCCTCAACTGTTTCCTGTGGCAGAGAATTCCACAGATTCACCACTCTCTGTGTGAAGTTTGCTACTGATACTAAATTGAGTGGAAAAGCAAATTGTGCAGAATGTACAGAGAGTCTGCAGAGAGATATAGATAGGTTAAATGAGTGGGCAAGGGTCTGGCAGATGGAGTACAATGTTGGTATATGCCAGGTCATACACTTTGGAAGGAAAAATGAAAGAGCAGATTATTATTTAAATTGTAACAGATTCCAGCATGCTGCTGTGCAAAAGGACTTGGGATCACAAAAAAGTTGGTTTGCAGGTGTAGCAGGCTATCAAGAAGGCAAATGGAATGTTGTCCTTCATTGCTAGAGGGGTTGAATTTAAGAGCAGGGAGGTTATGTTGCAACTATACAGGGTACTGGTGAGGCCACACCTGAAGTACTGTGTGCAGTTCTGGTCTCCATACTTGAGGAAGGATATACTGGCTTTGGAGGCAGTGCAGAGGAGGTTCACCAGGTTGATTCCAGAGATGAGGGGGTTAGACTATGAGGAGAGATTGAGTCACCTAGGACTGTACTCAGAAGAATGAGAGGAGATCTTATAGAAACATATAAAATTATGAAAGGGATAGATAAGATAGAGTCAGGAAAGTTGTTTCCACTGGTAGGTGAGACTAGAACTAGGGAACATAGCCTCAAGATTTGGGGGAGTAGATTTAGGACAGAGATGAGGAGGAACTGCTTTTCCCAGAGAGTGGTGAATCTATGGAATTTTCTGCGCAATGAAGCAGTGGAGGCCACCTCAGTAAATATGTTTAAGACAAGGCCGGATAGATTTTTGCATAGTTGGGGAATTAAAGGTTCTGGGGAAAAGACAGGTAGGTGGAGATGAGTCCATGGCCAGATCAGCCATGAGTTGATTGAAGGGTTTGTTTTGTTCTTATGTTCTAAAGCAGGTGAGGGTAGCCGGTGGTCTCATACCACAGTGAAGTAGGGTCATGCCTGTCCCAGCATGTGAAATCAGCGCTGGCAGACTGGGTGGATGAGATCTACAGTGAGATCCAACAGCCAAGAAGGCAATTCTGCAACGCTTTTTGGAGAGCAAAGGGCATGACAAGGCACAGAAGAAGTCATGGTCATCCACTACAACCGAGGAAGATCCCAGTTTGTGACAACAACTCGTACCACTGGAACTGGACTTTGGAGGTCAAGAGAGTGGAACAGCTCCAGGGCAATGGCTTTTCCACTTAACAAACCCTGTGGCACAGGTTTTCTGTCATTGTCAACCAGCATCACATTTACTTCCAGGTACGATGTGGAACAGGCCCTTCCAGCTCTATGAATCGCGCTGCCCAGCAACCCACCTGTTTAGCACTAGCCTAAACACAGGACAATTTATAAAGAGAGGAAACCCTGATAACTAGCCAAACCTCCCAGAGCAGGGATTGATGGGAGGGGGGAATCAGGGGTGGTTCATTACTGAACTCCGAAGCCCATGGCAGATCTGGTGGTGATACAGAGATTGAGGTCAGCACAGATCTGTGAGGGTAATGTAAAGTTACACAGATAGGGAGGGACATCACAGTTTGGTGCCACCTTGACCAGAAGTATTTTGGGGAATGACTGTCCCAAAGACCATTAAGTGTTGTGACCAAGGAGGATGAGGACCACTGTGTGTGGGTACCGGGATTAGATGGCCATTCGAGCATCGGGTGTGAGATTCAGTGACCCTCAGTTGATGAATCCAGAGTTCGTGGCCGGGAGTTCGGGTCCAATTATTGTCTAGTCCAAGGGTTGATACCAAAGATCAAAGCCCAATGGTTAATCAGATGTCCAAAAGTCAAAGCCCAGTGGCCAAAATGAATCAGAAGTCCACTGGGGAAGTCAGGGGCCCTCTGTCCCATTTTATGCTGAGACCTGGAGGTCTGTCCTGGGGTTGGGTTGTTTGTCTGTGCGTCTGTGTCCATGTGTATATATGTGCATGTCTGTGTCTATGTTTGTGTGAGTGTCTGTGTCTATATGTGCCCATGTCTGTGTGTGTGATTTTTGTTGATCTTTTGTTGCTTGTAGTGTTCTGTGTCTGTGTGTATGTATGTGTGTGTGTGATTGTCTGTGTTCATGTGTGTGTGTGTGTGTGTGTGGCTGTGTGAGTGTGTCTATATCTGTGTGTGTGTCTATATATATGTGTGTGTGTGTCTATGTGTGTGTCTGTGTGTGTGTGATTTTTGTTGATCTTTTGTTGCTTGTAGTGTTCTGTGTCTGTGTGTGGCTGTGTGTGTGTGTGGCTGTGTGTGAGTGTGTCTGTCTGTGGCTGTGTGTGTGTGTGTGTGTGTATATCTGTGTGTGTCTATGTGTGTGTGTGTGTGAGTGATTTTTGTTGATCTTTTGTTGCTTGTAGTGTTGTGTGTGTGTGTGTGTCTGTCTGTCTGTGGCTGTGTGTGTGTGTGTCTGCGTTCATGTGTATATCTGTGTGTGTGTCTATGTGTGTGTCTGTGTGTGTTTGCCCGTATGTCTGTGTTTACATGTGTGTCTGTGTCTTTGTGTGTGTCTGTGTGTGTTTGCTTGTACGTCTGTGTTTACGTGTGTGTGTCTGTGTGTGTTTGCTTGTACGTCTGTGTTTACGTGTGTGTGTCTGTCTTTGTGTGTGTCTGTGTGTGTTTGCTTGTACGTCTGTGTTTACCTGTGTGTGTCTGTGTGAGTCTGTATGTGTTTGCTTGTACGTCTGTGTTTACGTGTAGGTGTCTGTGTCTGTGTGTGTATGTTTAGCTGAGTCACACTTCATTGTTACAGACATAGAAGTGACACAACTATGCAACCAAATATACTGCAAGTTACTAAAAGTTTACAGGCAAGCAGCTGCGGGGTGGAGGAAGAAAGGGGGCTTGATTTTTGTTGATCATGCGCAATGTGCAAATTATAGTAATTGATAATAAATATTATGTACAACAGGATGGTTAATATAACATAGAAATACAGTTGTGTCAGCATGAATTAATCAGTCTGATGGCCTGGTGAAAGAAGCTGTCCTGGAGCCTGTAGGTCCTGGCTTTAATGCTGCGATACCTTTTCCCAGATGGTAGCAGTGCCACAGTTTGCAGTTGGGGTGACTCAGGTCCTCAATGATCATCTGGGCCCTTTTTACACACCTGTCTTTGTAAATATCCTGAATCATGGGAAGTTCACATCTACAGATGCGCTGGGCTGTCCGCACCACTCTCTGCAGAGTCCTGCGATTGAGGGAAGTACAGTTCCCATACCAGGCAGTGATGCAGCCAGTCAAGACAACATTTTGGAAGACATATGGTCATAGAGGAGAAACAGCCCCTTCAGCCCATCTAGTCCATGCCAAAATCACTTAAACTGCCTACTCCCATTGACCAGCACCGGGACCATAGCCTTCCAAATACCTACTATCAATGTACTTCTCTTAAATGTTGAAATTGAGCTCACATGCACCACTTGTGCTGGCAGCTCATTCCACACTCTTACAACCCTCTGACTGAAGAAGTTTCCCCTCATGTTCTTCTTAAACTTCTCACCTTTACCTTAACCTATGACCTTTGGTTGTTGTCCCACCCAACCTCAGTGGAAAAAGCCTGCTTGCTTTTATCCTATCTATATCCCTCATAATTTTGTATACCTGTATCAAATCTCCTCTCAATCTTCTATGTTCTAAAGAATACAGTCCTAACCTATTCAATCTTTCCTTATAACTCAGGTCCTTGTTAATTTTCTCCGTACTCTTTCAAACTTCTTTACATCTTTCCTGTAGGTAAGTGGCCAAAACTGCACACAATACTCCAAATTAGGCCTTATCAATGTCTTGTACAACTTCAACATGACATCTCATCTCCTGTACTCAGTACTTTGATTTATGAAGGCCAATTTGCCAAAAGCTTTCTTTGTGACCCAGTCTACCTGTGACACCCCTTTCAATGAAATATGGACATATACTGCAAAATCACTTTGTTCTACCACACCCCTCAGTGCCCTACTGTTCACTGTGCAAGACCTACCCTGGATGGTCCACCGACGTGGAAAACCTCACACTTTGCTACATTAAATTCCATCTGCCATTTTTCCAGCTGATGCTGATCCCTCCACAAGCCATGATCGCCTTCCTCACTGTCCACTACACCCTCAAACTTGGTGTCACCTGCAAATGTGCTGATCCACTTAACCACATTATCATCCAGATTATTGAGACAGATGACAAACAACAAAGGACCCAGCACTGATCCCTGCAGCAAACCACTTCTAACAGGCCTCCAGTCTGAGAGGCATCTATCTACTACCACTCTCTGACTTCTCCCACAAAACCAACGTCTAATCCAATTTACTGCCTCATCCTGAATGCAGAGCGACTGAACCTTCTTGACCAGCCTCCCATGTGGGACCTTGTCAAATGTCTTACTAAAGTCCATGTAGACAAAATCGACTGCCTTGTCTTCATCCATTTTCCTGGTAACATAAGATTGGTTAGACATGACCTACCACCATCCATGAAGCTATGCTAACTATCCTTAATCAGTCTATGTCTATCCAAATACCCCCTCAGAATACCTTCCAATAACTTTCCCACTACTGAAGTCAGGCTCACTGGCCTGTAATTTCCTGGTTCGTTTTTAGAACCTTTCTTAAACAGCAGAACAACACTGGCAATCCTCCAGTCCTTTGGAACTTCTTTTGTCACAAAGGGAGTTCTAAATATCTTTCTAGGGCCCCATCAATTTCTGCACTTGGCTCTCTTAGGGTTTGAGGGAACACTTTGTCCTGCCCTGGGGATTTATCCACCTGATTTGCCTCAGGGAAACAAACACCTCCTCCTCTGTAATCTGTACAGGGTCCATGAAGTTGATGCCACTTTGCCTCACTGTATCTGTCTCCTGAGTAAATACAGATGGAAAGAATGCATTTAAGATCTCCCCCATCAGTTTAGGCTTCACACCTGGATTACCATTCTGGTCTTCCAGGTGAATCTCCCAGTGGCCACACATTTTAATTCCACATCCCATTCCCATTCTGCTATGTCTATCCACGGCCTCCCCTACTCTAAAGATGAAGCCACACTCAGGTTGGAGGAACAACACCTTATATTCCGTCTGGGTAGCCTCCAACCTGATGGCATGAACATTGCCTTCTCTACCTTCCGCTAATGCCCCACCTCCCCCTCGTACCCCATCCGTTATTTATTTTTATACATACGTTCTTTCTTTCTCTCTCCTTTTTCTCCCTCTGTCCCTCTGACTATACCCCTTGCCCATCCTCTGGGCTTTTCCCCCCCTCCCCTTTTCTTTCTTCCCAGACCCCCCGTCCCATGATCCTCTCATATCCCTTTTGCCAATCACCTGTCCAGCTCTTGGCTCTATCCCTCCCCCTCCTGTATTCTCCCATCATTTTGGATCTCCCCCTCCCCCTCTCAAATCTCTTACTAACTCTTCCTTCAGTTAGTCCTGACGAAGGGTCTCGGCCCAAAACGTCGACTGTACCTCTTCCTAGAGATGCTGCCTGGCCTGCTGCGTTCACCAGCAATTTTGTTGTGTGTTGCTTGAAATTCCAGCATCTGCAGATTTCCTCATGTTTACATTCCAGGGGAAGTGTCAGGTCCTGATAAAAGGTCTCAGCCTGAAACGCTGGCCATAACATACACATTGCCTGACCTGCTGAGTTCCTCCAGCATTTCGTGTGTGTTACAATTCATCAGAATCTTCTTCAGCCTAAAGCATGAACCCTGTTTCTCTCTCCACAGATGCTGTTTTTCCTCTGGGATTATTTAAGACTTCCCCCATCTGTGGTTTTAAATTCTTACATTTGTACTTCACTTTGCTTTTGTGCACCAACCTGTTTATGGTGATGGGGCCTCACTGAAAGCGGCCCAGTATCTCCCTCTAGTCCTAATAAAGGAACTCGGCCCGAAACATCAACTGTTTATTCATTCCCATAGATGCTCCCTGACCTGCTGAGTTCCTCCAGCATTTTGTGTGTGTTGTTTTGGATTTCCAGCCTCTGCGGACTTTCTCGTGTTTGTGATCTCCCTCTAGTGGCGGAGTTGAAACCACGCAGCTGGGAAAATCAGATTCTAAATTCCAAGTAAATTTATTATCAAAGTACATATATGCCACTAAATACAACCCTGGGATTCACTTGCTTGCCAGCATTCACAATACATACAAGAAACACAATAGAGTCAATGAGAGAACTCTGAGCCTGATCTCATTGCCATTCCCTCCTCTGTAATAATCTCCTGCCAAAAGAGGTGACAAGATAGATATGTGTTACTCCAGAAACACACAAGATTCTGTGGATGCTGCAAATCCTGAGCAACACACACAAAGTACTGTAGGAACTCAGCAGGTCAGGTAGCATCTATGGAGAGGAGTAAACCCAGGGTCTCAGCCCAAAACGCCGACAGTTTATTCTTCTCCATGGATGCTGACCGACTTGCTGAGTTCCTCCAGCTGTGGCCTAACCAGTTCTTACCACAATGTCTCTGCTCTTATATTCTAAGCCACAAGTGAAGGCAAGAATTTGATACGCCTTCGTTATCACTTTCTCTCCCACCTTCACACACATGGACTGGTGCACTGACCCTCAACAGTTGGGTCCTAACATACACTGTGTATGTCCCACCCGTATTTGTATGTCTGGAGTGAATTAGCTCCAACTACCAAGCTCATGACTGCTCCACAGAAAGCATTCCAGTCTGGATGCATCATGGCAAATACTCTGCGAGAAACTTCAGAGTTGTGAACACAGCACATTACAGAAACCAGCCTCCCCTCCATAAACCCTGAACAGTTCTCACTGCCTCAGTAATGTGGCCAGCGTAATGAAAGATCCTCCAACCCTCTCCTCTCTCTGCTCTCCCATTGGGCAGGAGATACAAAAGCCTGAAAGCATGTCCCAGCAGGCTCAAAGACAGCTTCTATCCCATTGTTATCAGACTCTTGAATGAACCTCTTGTTCAATGAGATGCACTCATGACATCACAATCTACCTCATTATCATATTGTGCGTCTTGATTACCTGCAGTCTACTTTGCTGGAAGCTTTTACTCTTTACTCTGCATTGTTCCTGTTTTACATTATTCTACCTCAATGCACTGTGTAATGATTTGATCTGTATGACCATTGTGCAAGACAAGCTTTTCACTATCTTGTTACATTGATTACATTATGGTTATTATTAGACCATAAGACACAGGAGCAGAAGTAGGCCATTCAGCCCATCAAGTCTGCTCCACCCTTCCATCATGGCTGATCCTGGATCCCACTCAGCCCCATACACCTGCCTTCTCCCCATA
The DNA here is from genome assembly GCF_030028105.1 of Mobula birostris. Lineage (NCBI taxonomy): Eukaryota > Metazoa > Chordata > Chondrichthyes > Myliobatiformes > Myliobatidae > Mobula > Mobula birostris. The sequence continues at coordinate 70,001,928 of NC_092387.1, forward strand.
TCCTTTGATGCCCTGACCGATCAGGAAACTATCAACTTCCACCTTAAGTATACTCCTCTGGACAGTCTGCGGCAGAGCATTCCACAGATTCACTACTCTCTGGCTAAAAAAAAGTCTCTGTTCTAAAGGGTTGCTCCTCAATTTTGAGGTTGTGCCCTCTAGTTCTGGATACTCCCACCACAGGAAGCATCCTCTCCACATCCACCTTATCTAGTCCTTTCAACATTCAGTAGGTTTCAATGACAGCCCCCACATTCTTCTAAAGTCCAGTGAGTACAGGCCCAAAGCTGCCAAATGCTCTTCATATGTTAACCCCTTCATTCCTGGAATCATCTTTGTGAACCTCCTCCGGACTCTCCCCAATGACAATACACCCTTTCTGAGATATGGGGCCCAAAACTGTTGACAATACTCCAAGTGTGACCTGACTAGTGTCTTATAAAGTCTCATCATTATCTCCTTGCATTTATATTCTATTCCCCTTGAAATAAATGTCAACATTGCATTTGCCTTCTTTACCACAGACTTAACCTGTAAATTAACCTTCTGGGAGTCTCACGAGGACTCCTAAGTCCCTCTAGACCTCTGATGTTTGAACCTTCTCCCCATTTAGATAATCGTCTGCACTAGTGATCCTTTTACCAAAATTCATTATCATACATTTCCTATCACTGTATTCCATCTGCCATTTTTTGCCCATTCTTCCAATTTGTCTAAGTCCTTCTGCAATCACATTGCTTCCTCAGCACTACCTACCCCTCCACCTATCTTCATATCATCTGCAAACTTTGCCACAAAGCCATCAATTCTATTATCTAAATCAATGACAAACAATGTGAAAAGTAGCGGTCCTAATACTGACCCCTGAGGAACACCACTAGTCACCAGCAGCCAATCAGAAAAGGCCTCCTTTATTCCCACTCAATGCATCCTGTCTGTCAGCCATTTGTCTATCCATACCAGTGTCTCTCCTGTCACGGCATAGGTTTTATCTTGTTAAGAAGCCTCGTGTGGCACGTTTATCAAATGCCTTCTGAAAATCCAAATAAATGATATCCACTGCCTCTCCTCTTTCCACCCTGCTTGTTACTTCCTCGAAGAACTCTCACAGATTTGTCAAGCAAGACTTCCCTTTCCAGAAACCATTCTGACTTTGACTTATTTTATCATTAGTCTCCAAGTACCCCAAAACCTCATCCTTAATAATAGATTCCAACAATTTCCCAACCACTGAGGTTAGGCTAACTGGCGTATAATTTCCTTTCATTTGCCTTCCTCCCTTCTTAAAGAGTGGACTCTATGGACTTATTGAGTAGGCCCTCAAAAAAATGAATCTCAGGATCGTATATGGTTAATGATATGTACTTTGATAATAAATTTACTTTAAACTTTCAACTTAGAACATGTGATGATAATGAACCAATACTGATATTGTTGTTGTTCCTTTTTGCATCTTGTGGCGCCATTTTTCCACTTATTTAGCACTTGTCTGTTTTATGAGGCTGAGTTGCTAGTTCGACACTCAACCCAACATGGATGGAAAGCATGCAAGGGACCGGCCAGATTTGAATCGGGACCATTCCCATTGGTCTCCGGTGCTGATGCCCCCACATCACCTGCCAGTGGCAATACTAATATATTGGGATTAAGTTTCACCTGCCACTGCCTTGCCCATCTTACCAATTGACCAATATCATCCTGTATCCTACAACTGTCCCTCACACTGTCTGCATTACCTGCATACCTACCAGTCATAACTCCTACTTTCATATTTAAATAAGAAGTGCACACTCAGTGCCCACTTTATTAGAAACCTTCTATTAGTACTTGAGCATATGTTCATGATCCCCGCTGCTGCCGCCCATCCACTTCTGGGTTCCATGTGTTGTACATTCAGAGTAACTCTTCTAGGTTCGATGTGTTGTACGTTCAGAGTAACTCTTTCTGGGTTCGATGTGTTGTACGTTCAGAGTTACTCTTCTGCTCCACTGTTGTAGCACACAGATATCCGAGTTACTGTCACCTCGTCAGCTAGAACCAGTCTGGCCATTCTTCTCTGACCTCTCTCATTAACAAGGTGGTTTCCACCACAGAACTGCCACTCACTGGATGTTGCTTGTTTTTTTTTTGCACCATTCTCTGTAAACTCTAGAGACCGCTGTGTGTGAAAATTGCAGGACATCAGCACCCCACCTGGCACCAACAATCATTCCATGGTCAAAGTCATGTAGGTCACATTTCTTCCACATGCTGATGTTTGGTCTGAACAACAACTGAACCTCTTGACCATGTCTGCATGATTTTATGCATTGGGTTGCTGCCACATGACTGGCTGATTAGTAATAACAATAATAATAAATTATTGATCGCGAGAGGGAAATTCTTTCATTACAGCAGCACCATTTAAAAACAGTGCGTAGACTTAACCAATAATAAAGCACAGAACAGTAATATACACTGCAATAATAATGTACGAAATAATAAAACTATTGTACTATGATGTGTGTTCTCCTGTCGCACAGAGATGAGCTGTTGTACATGCTTATTGCATAGGAAAGATTTTCTGTAACGATCCTTGTAACAGCAGAGCTGAATGAGCCTGTTCGAAAGGGTGCTCCACTGCTTATTCAGTTCCACATGGATACTTGCATTAATGAGCAAGGGTACAGGTGTACCTGGTAAAGTGACCAGAGAGTATATAACAAGCCAAGAGGCCCCAGTACCACCCCATGTGGTACACCCACCACCAATCACAATGAATGCGGTGTTGACAGTCTGTTCCGGAGGTCCATCCCATCCTTTACCTGGGTTCATTTATCCCAATACTTATAGCTGGGAATGCCAACCGGACCCGCTCACCTGAAAAATCCCTCAAACCATTCTGTCCACTTTTCAAATGATTCTCAGATTATTCCCGACATTCTTACACTTTTTCCATTATGCTAATCACCTCTTGAAGCTTTTTCAGGAATCAGACAAATTCCTTCCTGATAGTTTAATCATCATGTCTTTCCCCCTTTGAGGAAAATCTCAAGGTATATCACACTCAGTGGCCACTTTATTAGGTACACCTGTACACCCGTTTGTTAACGTAAATATCTATTTAGCCATTCACATGGTAGCAACTCAATGCATAAATGCATGCAGACATGGTCAGGAGATTAATTTGTTGTTCAGATCAAACATCAGAATAGGGAAGAAATGTGATCTAAGTGACTTTGGCCATGGGATGATTGTTGGGCCAGACGAGGTGGTTTGAATATCTCAGAACCCGCTGATCTCCTGGGATTTTCAGGCACAACAGTCTGTAGAGTTTACAGAGAATGGTGCGAGAACAAAAAAACATCCAGTGAGCGGCAGTTCTGAGAGCAAAAACACCTCGTTAATGAGAGAGGTCAGAGGAAAATGGCCGGGTTGTTCACGCCAACACGAAGGTGACAGTAACTCAAATAACCATGTTACAACAGTGGCGTGCAGAAGAGTCTCTCTGAACACACAATCAACCGAACCTTGAAGTGGATGGCTACCACAGCAGAAGACAACGGACACACACTCAGTGACCACTTTACTAGGTACAGGAGGTACACAATTAGCTTGCCACTGTGTGTAGTATATAAGAACATTGGGAACAAGAGGGTAGCTGGGAAGGGTCAGAATATTACAGGACAAATGAGGGAATTCAGCAAGGAGAAGGACATGAGATTAGGGAGACGTTGTGAATACTCGAGCATGCAGATATTAGAGTTCACTCCTGGTAGTATTGGACTCGTTGCCTCTGGTGACCAGTTGAATGACAGTGCTGTTGTCTGCAAACTTTATCAGTTCATCTGATGGATCACTGGAGATGCAGTCACTGGTGTAGAGAGAAACCAGGAGAGGAGGGGAACATACTCCTGAGATGCACCGTTGCTGAGTGAGCAGGATGTGGAGATGTGTTTGCCGAGTCTCACATCCAGCCTCCTGGTAGACAGGAAGTTTGAGAACCTGCTGCAGATGGGACCTGGTATATTACATTTGGGGAGTTCCCCTTGCAGAAGCTCAGGGACTATGATATTGAAAGTGGGAAATGAAATCGACAAAGAAAATCCTGACTTGCGTACCGTGGGAATCAAGGTGCTGTAGTATGAAGCCCAACCATTGTGAACTGCATCTGTTGGTCTTGTAGGCAAACTGCAGCAAATCTAGAACAGGTGGAGTGACACTAGAACTAGAAGTCATAGGCTAAAGGTGAAAAGGTGAAATATTTAAGGGGAATCTGAGGAGGAATATCACTCAGAGGGTGGTGAGGGTGTGGAACGAACTGCCAGTGGAAGTAGTGAATACAGGTTTGATTTCAATATTTAAGAGAAGTTTGGATAAGTATAAGGATGGGAGAAGATGAAAGGCCTATGGTTCAGAGGCAGATCGCTAGGATGAGGCAAAATAATAGTTTGGCCTTTTTCTTTACTGTAGTGCTCTATGACTCTACATAGGAGCCGATTTTGACTATTCAACTCTGAGTCACCATTCAACCTGATTTAGTTTTAACCAAATTTTCCCCTGGGACTACATGCCAGCACAGGGTCCTCAGGATGGGCCTGAATAAAGACTTCATCCCCTTTTGCAGCCCTTCTTGGAAACGAACGTGTCTGATGGAGATGGATGATGGTCTCACAATACTCCTCAGGTAATGAACATGTCTGATGGACATGGATGGTGGTCTCCCCACAGCCAGCTCGAGGGTAGCACGTGGTGACGCTGATGCTGTCGACAGATGATGTGCTGGACACCAAATAACAACTTGATCTTACTCAGCCTCCCAACACTCCCCTCCAAAACTTGAAGGTCTATCCTTTAAATCCCAGTGACCATGACTGGACAGAAGGTTCCATTTGGGAACGGCCAGTGTCTTAACTTTGCCTGCCCCTGCTGTATGTTGGGAACATTCTTGCTCCTTCACCCTCACGGTTGCTGCTCCTTCCTGACTGTTGCCTTTCTCCTCCAAGCATTGCACAACATTTCTGCTAGATTCCACCTCATCGTTCTGTCACCCATGTTTCTGTCATTTCTGATCTCTCTGACTGCATTATCCTTCCACGTGATTTATCAGTTCAGCGTTAACCACTCTGTCTCTATCAGTGAGCCCCTCCCCATGGAATATTTCCTATAGTGGGGGAGTCTAAGGACCAGAGGGCATAGCCTCAGAATACAAGGACATACCTTTAGAACAGAGATGAAGAGGAATAGCCAGGGGTGGTGAATCTCCGAAATTCACTACCACCGACAGTTATGGAGGCCAAGTCACTGGGTATATTTAAAGTGGAGGTTGATAGAGCATCAGAGTTAAGGGGGAAGTCAGGAGAATGGGGTTGAGAAGGAAAATAAATCAGCCATGATGGAATGGTGGAGTAGACTCAACGGGCCAAGTAGCCGAATTCTGCATTTATGTCTAATGGTCTTAAATTCTGCAGTACCCACTAACTTGCCTCAAAAATACTCAATGACTCTGCATTCACAACCCTCCAAGGAAGTAAGTCCCAAATATTGTCTCTGCCTTGAATGATTACCCACTAGTTTGAGTTCCAGGTTCTCCCATAAGAGAAAATTGCTTCTCCACACTCAGAACCTAAAGGATTCTGTGTTTCAATCACATTCTCCCTCTCTTTTCCTAACCCAACAGCCCAAGCCCAGTGTGGCCAAACTTACACTATGAGACAACCATGGGTTGCCATGGCAACGTAGCAGTTAGCTTGATGCTATTACACCTCAGAGCATCATAGTTCAGAGTTCAACTCCGAAACCCTCTGTAAGGAGTGTGTACATTCTCCTGTGACTGTGTGGGGTTTCCTCCCACAGTCCAAGCATGTACCGGTTGGTAGGATGGACGGTCCATTGATTAGGCCAGGGTTAAATCGGTACATTGCTGGGTGGTGTGGCTCATTGGGCCAGAAGGGACTGTTGCAGCTGTATCTGTATCTGAATTACCTACCTCGCCGGTCTGGTCCGGCCCATCTTCTCCCTGTTGCATCCACTCGGTTACATCCCTGTCTAAGTAAGCAGCCCCAGTGTTGTGGGGGAACTTTGGGTGGTGAGTCTTTGGGCATTCCGCTCATCAAAATGGGTTAAAGCAGAGGGTTAACCTGCTTAATGCTGAGGAAGGGCAGAAGTGACAAGTTCATAATTAGGTCAACTAATTGCCTGTTAAATGATGGGACAGAGCTAGGGCTGAGTGGCCTCTGTTCTAATCCCTGCTCCGGTCAATTAACTGAGCTCTGACCCCAGAGCCTGGCAGAGACCCTTGATTAGGAGGTGGTTCAGCCCATCAGTCACTCCCCACCAGCCCTCCACTCGCTCAGCGAGGGGAGAGCTGGAGAGCGAGAGAGGGAGGGGGAGGAGAAGGGGGGGAGAGGGAGGGGGGAGGGGAAGGGGGGAGAGGGAGGGGGAGGGAAGGGGGGAGAGGGAGGGGGAGGGAAGGGGGGAGAGGGAGGGGGAGGGAAGGGGGGAGAGGGAGGGGGAGGGAAGGGGGAGAGGGAGGGGGAGGGAAGGGGGAGAGGGAGGGGGAGGGAAGGGGGAGAGGGAGGGGGAGGGAAGGGGGAGAGGGAGGGGGGAGGGAAGGGGGAGGGGGGAGGGGGAGGGGGAGGGGGGGGGAAGGGGGAGGGGAGGGGAGGGGGGAGGGGGAGGGGGAGGGGGAGGGGGAGGGGGAGGGGGAGGGGAGGGGAGGGGAGGGGAGGGGGAGGGGAGGGGGAGGGGGGAGGGGAGGGGAGGGGAGGGGGGGAGGGAGGGGGAGGGGAGGGGGAGGGGGAGGGGGAGGGGAGGGGAGGGGGAGGGGAGGGGAGGGGGAGGGGAGGGGAGGGGAGGGGAGGGGAGGGAGGGGGAGGGGAGGGGGGGAGGGGAGGGGAGGGAGGGGGAGGGGAGGGGAGGGGGAGGGGGGAGAGAAGGGGGGAGAGGCAGGGGGAGGGTGAATAGCTGGGAGTGGAGGGAGAATAGACGGAGCGAGGGAGAGGGAGGGAGGATGAAGGTAGTGAACAGAACTGAGTGGACGGTCCGGCTCCAACTTGCACACGGTGAGCAAGCACTCAGAGACCATATATCGCAGTGCCGGTGGCCCGGGGCCGCTGAGGGGAGAGACCGCGTACCGGAGTGCCGGTGGCCCGGGGCCGCTGAGGGGAGAGAGACCGCGTACCGGAGCGCCGGTGGCCCGGGGCCGCTGAGGGGAGAGACCGCGTACCGGAGCGCCGGTGGCCCGGGGCCGCTGAGGGGAGAGACCGCGTACCGGAGCGCCGGTGGCCCGGGGCCGCTGACGGGAGAGACCGCGTACCGGAGCGCCGGTGGCCGGGGCCGCTGCCGGGAGAGACCGCGTACCGGAGCGCCGGTGGCCCGGGGGCCGCTGACGGGAGAGACCGCGTACCGGAGCGCCGGTGGCCGGGGCCGCTGAGGGGAGAGACCGCGTACCGGAGCGCCGGTGGCCCGGGGCCGCTGAGGGGAGAGACCGCGTACCGGAGCGCCGGTGGCCCGGGGCCGCTGAGGGGAGAGACCGCGTACCGGAGCGCCGGTGGTCCGGGGCCGCTGAGCGGAGAGACCGCGTACCGGAGTGCCGGTGGCCCGGGGCCGCTGAGGGGAGACCGTGTTGTACCGGAGTGCCGGTGAGGGGGGAGACGGGGAGCGCAGAGCCCCGGCCGGAGTGGGTACTGGAATGCGGCGCCCGTTCTGATCTACATATCACTGAGAGCGCCCATTGTTGGCCAGACTCAGCGTTCTGCCACTCAACAAAGTCACATTCCACGCAAAGTTCTGAAGAGGCTTTGATTGGAAAATGCTTCGGCAACGGACGATTCACCTGCCGGGACAAGTCTAAAGGCATTCAGCGGCGAGCAGCTGTAGTACTGAGCACCTAGCGGGAGGCCGAATCGCAATGAGCGCTTGTTGAATATGGAGCCACTTGGAAACAGAAGGCATGTGCCAAGCTCGCGAGGGGAGAGACAGAGAACGCGACGTGTATCTGAGACACAGACCGGACCCCAGTGTGCAGTATCCCGGCCGGGGAAGAGACGTGGGAGTCTCGTGTGATGGGGAAACCAAGATCCAGCGATATGTGACTCACGCAGCGGCCGCGGGTTCCGTCCTTCCTCTCGCTCCTCGTCCACTTAGCTGGTCGGTAACGGGACCGGGCACCACTAACATCTCCTGACCCCCGCCATTCGCTCAGCGCGCCCGCGGCTGGACACAGGACCGCGCCGGGGACACAAAGGCAAAACAATTTAAGTATCTCACAGCAGCTAATTTATGACGCCCTCAAAGCAACTTTCACAGCGTGGAAAGTGCAATTGTATTTTCCGTCTCATTAAACAGGAGGACAACAAAGCCGTTCAAACGCTGGCTGCGCTGAGAGAGACAGAGCGGCCTGACTGCGACTTACCCACGTATATCCCTCAAATCCTCTCCTTTTCAGAACTGAGCAGCTCATTGTCAAAGGAAAATTTAATGCTTGTTTATTCAGGACCTCTTTAACATACCTCCCACTTATTGTCCTCACGGATGGGAAGGACTGCAGACTGTAATGCGCGGACAATCGAGCCCACTTATTTGTTCTGACCTTTCTCTCCGATAATCAAAGTCAGCCCATAATCACATAAACATCTGTCACACTGGTAAAGCAAAAAGGATTTCATGACCCTTCCTTTCGACTCCTGCAGTCTAATTAGAACTTTCAATCACTTCGTCCAACGCCTTTCTTCAAGCAGAAGCTACTGCGAGGTGGAAAGGCAGCGAAACGGGCCCACGACCTGTACAACGAGTCGGTAATCTCCTGCAAATTCCGCAGTTCACAAAATATAAAAGCAATTACCTTTTTAGTGAAGAGGCTCGATGTTTCTGCTGCCGCTTCTGCGGTGGGGGGAGGGAGTTCTGATGTTTCTATCATTACTTCTGTGACGTTTCTTGTTTCATGGATGTCCGTGAAGAGTAGGAATTTCAGAATGATTTCAGGAGGTGTCTCAGAAAGGCAGCGTCCATTATCAAGGACCTCCAGCACCCAGGGCATGTCCTTTTCTCACTGTTACCATCAGGTAGGAGGTACAGAAACCTGAAGGCACACACTCAGCGATTCAGGAACAGCTTCTTCCCCTCTGTCATCCAATTCCTAAATGGACACTATATTATTTCTGTTTTTGCACTATTTTTAATCTATTCAATATACATATACTTTAATTTACTTTTTATTTATTATTATTATTATTTTCTTCTTCTATATTATGTATTACATTGAACTGCCGCTACCAAGATAACAAATTTCACGACACATGCCAGTGATAATAAACCTGATTCTGTACACATTCTCTGATACTTAATTGAACCATTTGAATAAAATCTCATCGACATGATGAAGGCCTCGGTCTTAAATGTCTACTGTACATTCCTCTCCATAGAAGTTCAAAGCAAATGTATTAACAATGTACATATCTGTCACCATAAACAACCCTGAGATTCATTCTCTTGTCGGCATTCACAGTGAATACAAAGCAACACAATGGAGTCAATGAAAGACTGCACTCAACAGGCCAAACAACCAATGTACAAAAGATAACAATGTGTAAATACAAACAAAAGATAGATAGATAAATAAATAAACAATATTTTCAAGGACAAGTCATTGAAAGTGAGTCCATAGACTGTGCGAACATTTCAACTTTTGAGGAACTAGGCAGGCTGAAGAAGGACTTGGACAGATTAGGAGAACGGGCAAGAAAGTGACAGTAGACAATAGGTATAGAAGTAGACCATTCGGCCCTTCAAGCCTGCACCGCCATTCTGAGATCATGGCTGATCATCTACTATCAATACCTGGTTCCTGCCTTGTCCCCATAACCCTTGATTCCCCTATCCATAAGATACCTATCTAGCTCCTTCTTGAAATCATCCAGAGAGTTGGCCTCCACTGCCTTCTGAGGCAGCGCATTCCACACCTCTACAACTCTCTGGGAGAAGAAGTTCTTCCTCAACTCTGTCCTAAATGACCTACAACTTATTCTTAAACCATGGCCTCTGGTACTGGACTCTCCCAGCATCTGGAACATATTTCCTGCCTCTATCTTGTCCAATTCCTTAATAATCTTATATGTCTCAATCAGATCCCCCCTCAATCTCCTTAATTCCAGCGTGTACAAGCCCAGTCTCTCTAACCTCTCTGCGTAAGACAGTCCGGACATCCCAGGAATTTACCTAGTGAACCTACGCTGCACCTCCTCCACAGCCAGGATGTCCTTCCTTAACCCTGGAGACCAAAACTGCATGCAATACTCCAGGTGTGGTCTCACAAATGAAATAGTGTTGAAAATGCATGGTCAGACACTTCCATAGAAGAAATAAATGTGTAGACTATTTTCTAAATGGGGGAAAATCCAAAAATCTGAGATGCAGAGGGACTTGGGAGTCCTTGTGCAGAACATCCAAAAGGTTAACTTGCAGATTTAGTCAGTGGTGAGGAAGGCAAATGCCATGTTAGTATTCATTTCAAGAGGTCTAGAATACAAGAGCAGGGATATGATGCTGAGGCTTTATAAGACACTGGTGAGGACTCACCTTGAGTATTGTGAACAGTTTTGGTCTCCTCATCTCAGAAAAGATGTGCTGGCATTGGAGAGGGTCCAGAGGAGGTTCACAAGGATGATTCCGGGAATGAAAGGGTTATCATATGAGGAACATTTGACAGCTCTGGGTCTGTACACACTGGAATTCAGAAGGATGAAGGGGGATCTCATTGAAACCTTTTGAATGTTGAAAGGCCTAGACAGAGTAGATGTGGAAAGGATGTTTCCCATGGTGGGAGAGTCTAGGACAAGAGGGCACAGCCTCAGGACAGAGGAGCATCCATTTAAAACAGAGATGTGGTGAAATTTCTTCAGCCAGAGGGTGGTGAACTTGTGGAATTTATCACCACAGGCAGCTGTGGAGGCCAGGTCATCGGGTGTATTTAAGGCAGAGCTTAATGTAGTCTTGATTGGACATGGCATCTTAGGTTACGGGGAGAAGGCCAGGGACTGGGGCCGAGAGATGGGGATTAGCCATGATTGCATGGCGAGCAGACTCGATGGGCCAAATAGCCCAATTCTGCTCCTATGTCTTATGGTCTTATTTCAGTAATGGGGCAAGTAAAGTTAGGTGAAGTTATTCCCTTTGGTTCAAGAGCCTGATGGTTGAGGAGTAATAACTGTCCCTGAAGCTGTGGTGTGGGTCCTGAGGTTCCTGTAGTTTCTTCCTCATGGGGACAGCGAGAAGAGAACATGTCCTCCTGGGTGCTGATGGATTCTGCTTTCCTGTGACAGCGTTGCTTGTAAATGACTCAATGGCGGAGATGCTGCCGGGCGTGCTGGGGTCCTGCAGCATTTTGAGTTTGCTGCTCTGGATTTCCGACGTTTACAGAATCTCCTGTGTTGATTATCTTACTGACATTTACAGCTTTTGTGGAGCTTCTAAGCACGTACACACTGAAGGGAAGGAGCTAGAATAAGCGGGACCCTTCATTAAACCGCTGCTAAATACAAGCACGGTCTCTCTCCTCGGTATGACGTCCAGGGACAGCCCCAGGGTTCCCCACCCGCGTCGTGAGGAGTTTGGCGTCTGCCCTTGGGATGAAGTTACCCCGCGGACCCGCTGGTATTCCTGTCCTGGCTAACGGAGTCTTAGTAGGACCGTCACGATTTCTAGATGCAAGATTTCTAATCAGCGGCGAATGATTGTACTGAAACGAACAGAGAGTCTCCTGGATAATTGACAAAAAGTGAAAGGACTCAAGTCTTCATTGGTGTGGCCGATACTTGCGGTGGTGACCGTTCCTACCTCCCCCTCCCACCTCGTCCCACCGCCAGCAGTTCCCTCCAAGCAAACTAAGGCGTTATGAGGGGCACGGGGGACGACGCCTGCGAGAGGCTTGTGGGGTGGGGTCCTTCGCTTCCCGGCTCGGTCTGTGTCCATCTCCCTGCTGAAGGAGGCTCTCCTTCATCCTCGTTTTCATAGCAGGAGCAGGAGTAGGGGTCTCGGCCCCTCCGTCCTGGTCCACCTTGCAATATGATTTCAGGTTCAGATTCATTTGTTCATCACGCGTACATGGAAACAGACAGTGAAGTGCGTCGTTTGCGTTAACAACCAGCACAACCCAGGGACGTGCTGAGGGCAGCCCGCAAGCGTCACCACACATGCCAGAGCCAGCATAGCACGACCACAATCCTGATCTACACTGGCCGCAATGGCTCCTTTGTGTCAGTTCCCCATACCTCGATCGATCAAATATTTCTCCGTCTCCACTTTAAACATCTGGAATGATGTATCTGCCACCGTAAACTGAAACAGAAATTCCTGAGATTCACCACTCTCTGTGAGAGGTTTCTATCTCCATCAGTTTTAAACCAGCGTCTCCTTATCTTCTAGTTACGTCCCCTGGTTCTTGACTCTCCCACTAGTCAAAACATCCCACCAAACCACTTCCTTTCCAGTCGGCTTTGCATCTCATGTCTTCAGTAAGTTCATCCCTCATTCCTGGAAACTCCAAAGAATACAGGCCCAGACTGTCCAGCCTCTTTAGGTAGGACAAACGCCTCATCCCAGGAATTATCCTGGTGGATCTCCTCTGGAGCTTTCAGTGTTTCTGTCTTTTGGTAAGGAGTCCAAAACCATCCTACAGTATTCCATGTCCTCTTCCCATTGCTTCCATCAGGGAGGAGGTACAGGACTCTGAATTCAATTGAACAGACTTTACTACTTACATCCTTCACATACATGAGGAGTAAAAATCTTTACATTATGTCTCTGTCTAAATGTGCAATGTGCAATTTATAGTAATTTATAATAAATAGTATTTACAATGGGATAGTCAATATAACATAGAAATACAGTTGTGTCAGCATGAATTAATCAGTCTGATGGCCTGGTGGAAAAAGCTGTCCCGGAGACTGTCGGTCCTCGCTTTTATTCTGCAGTACCATTTCCCAGATGGTAGCAGCTGGAACAGTTTGTGGTTGGGGTGACTCGAGTCCCCAGTGATCCTTTGGGCCCTTTTTACACACCTGTCTTTGTAAATGTCCTAAATAGTGGAAAGTTCACATCTACAGATGCACTGGGCTGTCCACAACACTTTCTGCAGAGACCTGCAATTGAGAGAAGTACAGTTCCCATACCAGGCAGTGATGCTCTCAATTGTGCCCCTGCAGAAAGTTCTTAAGATTTGGGGGCCCATACCAAACTTCTTCAAACATCGGAGGTGGATGATACACTGTTGTGCCTTTTTCACCACACAGCATGTGTCTACAGATCATGTGAGATCCTTGGTGGTGTTTATGCCAAGGAATTTAAAGCTGTTCAACCTCTCAACCCCAGATCCATTAATGGCAATAGGGGTTAGCCCATCTCCATTCGTCCCGTAATCCACAACCAGCTCCTTTGTTTTTGCAACATTGAGGGAGAGGTTGTTTTCTTGACACCACTGTGTCAGGGTGATGACTTCCTCTCTGTAGGCTGCCTCATTATTATTTGAGATTAGGCCAATCAGTGTAGTGTCGTCAGCAAATTTAATTGGCATATTGGAGCTGTGGGTGACAACACAGTCATGGGTATACAGGGAGTAAAGGAGGGGGCTTAGTACACAACCCTGGGGGGCACCTGAAGACACACACTCAATATTTCAGGAACAACTTCCCCGCTGCCATCAGATTTCTGAATAGACATTGAACCCATGAACACTACCTCAGCATTTATGCTTTTTTTTACACTAGCTGTTTAATTTAACTTTTTAAATAAAGTTCAAAGTTACCACATACAATCCCAAGATTCATTTTCTTGCAGACATACTCAATAAATTGATAGAATAGTAACCATAACAGAATCAAGGAAAGTCCACATGAATTTGAATGTTCAACCAGTGTACAAAAGATAACAAACTGTGCAAGATACAATGACAAAGAAATAATAGCTAAAAATAAATCATCAATAAATATCGAGAGTCCATAAGTTGTGGGTGAATAATTGATGTATTTCTTACTGCAGTTTATAGCTTTTTTATTAAGTATTGCACTGTACAGCTGCAGCAAAACAATAACTATTCACAACCGATGCCAGTGATATTAAACCTGATTCTGATTCTGATTCTGAGCTGAACCAACATCCTGCACAATCCAACCATACCTCCCTGTTTCTAAAATCAGACCCATTTGCAATTGAGATCAAAACGTCATTTCCTTTCTGTTGGACCTGCCGATAAAAATTAGTGATTCACCACTGAGACATGTTGACCCTTCCACACTCCGCTCATTTGCTCTCTCCTCATTTAGATAATAATATCCCTTTTTGTTCCTCTTACTGAAAGGTATGACCGCTGACCCAACTCACTTGTCTTTGCCCAATCGACATCCCACTGCACACTCACTGTATCCCCACCACAACATGGGACATGGGGCACAAAGGTCAGAGTCACGCTAATACAGCTTGTGGATCAATTCTCATGCCATCTGTGTGTATGTCCTCCCCATGGAATGTGTGGGTTTTCTCCAGATCCTCTGGTTTCCTCCCATTGTTGAAAGATGTACCAGTTGGTAGGTTAATTGGTCATTGTAAATTGTCTCATGATTAGGTCAGAATTAAATTAGGGGTTGCTGGTCCGCACAGCTCAAAGTTCCGGACTGCCTTCTTCCACACTGTATCTCAATAAATAACGAATAAACGTGCCCTTCCATCATTTTTCATATGATTTACAAAGTTGTAAACCTTACAGTCTGTTCATTCCTCCAAATTATTAGTGCTAATTATGAACTATTGTGAAGAACTGATCCTTGTGTACCCTAGTTACCTCCTCCCAGTCTGAAAAGTACTCATTTACTGTGTTCTATTTACCAGCCAGTCTAATCCATGTGAATACATTTCTTCCAGTACTATGGGCATGTGTAACCTATGCAATGGACTGCTGTGTTAAATGCCTTTCGGAAATCTAAATACGTCACATCTACAGGCTCCCTTTATCAGCTCTCCCTTTTCCATCCTCAGAGAATTCAAGCAAATTTGTCAACCGTGATTTACATTTCATAAAACCATGTTGATCAGGTTTAATTATATTCACCTTCTGGCACCCTCCAATCTACTGGCACCCTCCAGGAATATAGCAAGTTATTAAAGATTTCAATGGATCAGTCCACAACTTCTGTAGAGCCCTAGTGTGTGCAGTCCATCAGAACCTGATGGTTTGTCCACATTAGCCCCCTGAGATTCTCCAATACTTTACCTTTCTGGAGTTTGGGATTTTTGTAAGTTCTGCCATGTTATTTGAAAAGATCCTGTATGATATCTTAGACACATTAGCAGAGGTTTCCATGGTGACAACAGAAGCAAAAGGTGTATTCAACATGTCTGCCTTTTCTTTGCTGTCATCAATTCACCAGCGTCATTCCCACATCTACCTGAGCTGCTGTATTCCTGTTTGTCCATCCAGAGAAATGTTCACTGAATTTATTCCACATCCAGGCTTCTCTCAAAATTCATCTTCTCCTTCTTTGTATACTTTTGCTGTTCTTCTTCCCCACCACCATCATGTTTCCAAATGACAATGAACCCATGAACAATATTTCAATACTTTCCTCTTTTTGCACCACTGACTTAATTTATTCTCACTGTAATTTGCAGTTATTATTATTATGTACTGCTGCTGCATAACTGCAAATGTCACAACATATGCCAGTGATATTAAACCTGATTCAGATCCTGATTCTGGATCTTAAATGCTTCAGAGTCCTCTGGACCAACACCAGCCCTCGCCCCTCTGTATACACTAGATTTCAATTTAACATTACCTCTACCCGCTTTGTTAACCACAGCTTGCGCCACTTTCACACGGAACGCCTGTTTGCAATGGATGTAAACTCCTGTTCACCAGCTGACCGTCTGGCACTCTTCCTCTGCCGACCTGCCTTCCAACTTACTTACCCAGTCCATCTGAGGCAACCCTTCAATCCCACCGTAATACTTGCCTTAATTCAGATTGAAGACACACTGCTTTCCGAGTTCAGTCATGTTATCTGTACCAGTCTTCCAAGGCTCTTTAACCACAAGCTCTCTTATTCCCATTACATAAGGAATTCCCACTGTGATGTCCTCAGATAAGGTGCCCCAAGCCATTGTGCTTGGTATGGGGTGTGACTGCAAGCACGGTTATGTTATCCCTGGATGCCCTTGCACTTCAGTTTAATCTGACACCTCAAAGCTGTAACATGTAAACTTGTGACATGTTCCATATTTTCCCTGGAGGAATGCTGCTGACTGGCACATTCCAGGCTGCGGGAGTGCATGCTGAGGGATGCACTCAGCTCGCCGCCACCACGGCAACGGCTTGACGGGGAAGGACCACAGTGTAGGGCCAGGACAGGGAGTGTCTGGGCTGCTGCAGGAAGCCCCTCAGTATTGTAGTAACGAACCACACCAGGAACCCACATGAGTGGCAGCAGTGTATGAAATCATCAACTACAAGCAGCCTGTTCCTGTGATATACTGTTCTGTGTTCTATTGTGGGCTGAAGGGCCTGTTCCTGTGATATACTGTTCTGTGTTCTATTGTGGGCTGAAGGGCCTGTTCCTGTGATATACTGTTCTGTGTTCTATTGTGGGCTAAAGGCCTGTTCCTGTGATATACTGTTCTGTGTTCTATTGTGGAGTAGAGAGTAGATTCCACACAATAACAATATTAACTAGCACGAGTGTCACTTAAAGCAACTGATACACAGCTTTTTGGTAACTTGATCCCATCAACCTTCAATTCAATGTTACAATCAGAGGCTCATGGCTCATCGCACGGGCCAGGCCAGGATGGTGATCCCCTCCTTGCATCTCTGCGTGCAAATCGGTAACGATAATCCCATAGTTCACTCTGATTTCTTTCCTGCAGTAGCATCGCCTCAACAGTGCTGGGAGCTGCGTTTCTGGACTTTGGGCCATTAACATCAAAGCAATCTGCCCACAGCGCAGAAAGTTCACAGTTCAAAGTACATGTTTTATTAAAGTACATATATGTCACCATATACAACCCTGCCTGAGATTCATTTTTTCATGGGGCATTCACGGTAAATACACAGAAACAACCCAAAAAAGGGGCTAAATAAATAAATAAATAAATAAGCAAGCAAGCAATATATATTAAGAACATGAGATGAAGAGTCCTTGAAAGTGAGTCCATAGGTTGTGGGAAAAGTTCAATGTTGGGGTGAGTGAAGTTATCCCCTTTTGTTTGAGAGCCTGATGGTTGAGGGCTAACTGTTCCTGAACCTGATGGTGTGGCTGCCAAGTCTCCTGTACCTCCTTCCTGATGGCAGCAGTGAGAAGAGAGCATGTCCTGAGAGGTGGAGGTCCCTGATTATTAATACTGCTTTCCTGCGATAGTGTTTAGTGTAGATGTGCTCAACGGTGGGGAGGGCTTTACCCGTGATGGACTGGGCTGTATCTTTTTGGAGACTTTTCTGTTCAAATGCAATTGTGTTTCCATACCAGGCAGTGATGCAACCAGTATCTCTACTGCACATCTCTAGAAGTCTGTCAAAGTTTTAGCTGAAATGCTGAATCTTCACAAACTTTTTAAGAAAGGTTAGCCATTGCTGTGCTTTCTTTCTAATGTTACTTACGTACTGGACCCAGGACATATCCTCTGAAATGATAACACCAAGGAATTTAAAGTTGCTGATACTCACCATCTCAGATCCTCCAATGAAGACTGGTTCATGGGCCTTCAGTTTCCTCCTCCTGTAGTCAATAAGCAGCTCTTTCGTCTTGCTGACGTTAAGTGAGAGGTTGTTTATTTGCTGATTCAACAACACCTTCGATTCAGCCTACGATGATGGAGTTGTCAGCAGACTTGAATATGACAGTAGAGCTGTGCCTAGCCACACAGTCATAAGTGTAAAGGGAGTAGAGCAGGGGGCAAAGCACACAGCCTTGTACTCCACCTGTACTGATGGAGATTGTGGAAGAGATGTTGCCAATCAAAACTGACTGGGGTCTGCAAGTAAAGAAATCAAGGATCAAATTACACAAAGAGAAGCTTGTTGATTAGTTTTGAGGGGCTGACAGTATTAAATCCTGAGCTGCAGTCAAAAAGAATCCTGGTTTATGCGTCTTCATTCTCCAGATGTTCCAAGAATGAATGAAGAGCCTATGAAATGGCATCTGCTGTTGACCTGTTGTCATGGTTGGCAAATTAGAGCAGATCCAAGCTGCATCATCACCAACTTCTCAAAACACTTCCTCACTGTGCATGTAAATGCTCTTTGAAGCAGGTTACCGTGATTTTAGAAGATAGAATATAGAACATTGAACGTTTGAGTAAAGTACAGGTCCTTCAGCCCATAATGTTGTGCCAACCTTTTAACTTACTCTAAGATCAATTTAACCTTTCCCTCCCACATAGCTCTCCATTTTTTTAATCATCCATGTGCCTATCTAAGAGTTTCTCACAGGCCCCTAATGTATCTGTCCCTATCACCACCCTGGCAGGGTTTTACACACCAACTCTCTGTGTAAAAAAAAACAACCTCTGACATCCCCCCTATACTTCCCTCCAATCACTTTAAGATTATACCACTTCATATTGGCCATTTCTGCCCTGGGGAAATGCCTTTGGCTGTCCACTCTATCTCTGCCTCTTATCATCTTATACACATCTATCAAGTTCCCTCTCATCCTTCTTCATTCCAAAATCTCCTCTGCACCCTCTCTAATCCAGCAGCATCCTGGTGAATCTCCTCTGCACCCTCACTAATCCAGCAGCATCCTGGTGAATCTCCTCTGCACTCTCTCTAATCCAGGCAGCATCCCGGTGAATCTCCTCTGCACCCTCTCTAATCCAGACAGCATCCTGGTGATTCACCTCTGCACCCTCTCTAATCCAGCAGTATCCTGGTAAATCTCCTTTGCCCCCTCTCTAATCCAGGCAGCATCCTGGTGAATCTCCTCTGCACCCTCTAATCCAGGCAGCATCCTGGTGAATCTCCTCTGCACCCTCTCTAATCCAGACAGCATCCTGGTGATTCACCTCTGCACCCTCTCTAATCCAGCAGCATCCTGGTAAATCTCCTTTGCCCCCTCTCTAATCCAGGCAGCATCCTGGTGAATCTCCTCTGCACCCTCTAATCCAGGCAGCATCCTGGTGAATCTCCTCTGCATGCTCTCAAAGCTTCCACATCCTTCCTATAAAGAGGCGACCAGAACTGAACACAATACTTCAAGTGTGCTCTAACCAGGGTTTTATCGAGCCGCAATATTACCTCAAAGCTCTTAAGTTCAACTCCCGCGATTATTGAAGATGTTGAGTTTTTCATTTCTCCCAGAGTTGCCCTCTTTCATGTTTCTGATGCTCTCTTGCATTAGCTCATGATTTAACCAGCCCTCCAGTAAAATCAGCCACGCCTGGAGGGTGTGACCCTGTTGCAGAGGGACGACTCAACGCTCATTAACAGGTCTAGTCGGTACAGATAAAGAGTTTCCCAATCCAAGGATAGTGTATTTACCAAAGAATTGTACAGCAATGCAAAATGAAACTTTTCAGCATGTTTTGTCATTTTCTGAGTAAGTGGATTGTTTTTGTTTGATAGACCACTTTGTAGATGTTTTAGTAAATCTGCCAACAGGTTTCAGATTCAGATTCAGTTTTATAAACCAGGTGTACATGGAAACATACAGTGAAATGCACACCCTAGCAAGTGCCACCACAAATTCTGGCACCAACATAGCACCGTAAACTTAAACAAGAACAATGAGGGGGCAGATTGTAATTTGGTGGACAGTTTCTCCCTTTGTGATCCAGAGAATAGAAACAAATAGACATTGAAACCAAGGCCGCCCTTCTTCATTTCTAGACTGTTTTGGGTCAATTTCCCATCTGTGCAATCTCTGCCCAAAGATGTCTTTCTTATGCTGTTAAATTGCTCAGCTCTGAAAACCACCATTTCTCTGCAATACTTTTTAAATCACTTAGTAAAACTTTACAGATCCTGCAAGGAAATGTTGCCATCCGTATAAGGCTCAGGTTCTGCAATTTAATTAATCGAATGCTGTTTCGGTGAACCTGATACAAACTCTCAGGTTACCCGACTGCAGAGTTTCACCACAGTTATGCTGAAGCGTAATGGGGGATCATTTCAGGCGGAAGAATGGAGCCAATGCATCACGGCATACCCTGGAAATTAAGAACAGGTTTGCGATTGCCTCTTCCAATCAATAAAAGAAACAAGAGAGAGAGAGCAGAGAATAGATGCATCAGCTCAAGAGATCCACTGATAAGCTTGTCATCTGTCAGGTATTAACTGTCTCTCTGTCTCCCTCTCTTTCTTTATCTCTCTTTCTCTCTCTCTCTCTCTCTCTCTCTCTCTCTCTCTCTCTCTCTCTCTCTCTCTCTCTAGGTCTCTCTCTCCCTCCCTGCCCTCCCTCTCTCTCTATTCTAACTCTCTCTCATTCTCTAATCCTACTCGATTTCTATTTCTCATTCTCTCTCTTTCTGTTTCTGTCTGTCTCTCTCAGAACAATAATTAGTCTATCTTACAAACAACAAATATAACTGTATGCCTGGCTTCTCTACAGAATCCATCACTGGGGACACTTTGTAACGCATGACTTGTTTGTAGGAGGATCACATCAATGAATTGGTGGGGAGTATTACATAGGAGGAACTCGGAAAAGGCAGAGGGGAGCCCCTGGTGGATTGCCCTTCCCAGTATTACTGTTTTCTTTAGTCCACACATGTGCATTCTTGTAATAGCATTCATATTCCTTTTATTCTGGATTAGTGATATTGCTGGCAAATAATGATATTCAGTAACACACACAAAATGCTGGTGAACGCAGCAGGCCAGGCAGCATCTCTAGGAAGAGGTACAGTTGACGTTTCGGGCCGAGACCCTTCGTCAGGACGAAAATTATATTCAGTACTTGCCTTTAGCTCCCAGTTCCAGCCAGCCTCATCTAGTGCAACATTTTCAGCATCAGGAGCTGATCAGAAAACTCCGAAACAACCTCGATCAAGTCAGAACAGCTTTCTCAGATTTTGGACTGATCAAAGGTGACTGTAGTCTTTGGAGGAAAGTAAAACCATATTTAACTGAATCAGTGCTCTAGCGAGCCCAAATGAAACCACAGATGGAAATGCATCATTGAAAGAAGGTCACACCCCAGTGTGTCAACCCCACAAGGCATTTCATGTGCTACATCTCACAGTCGATTATGATTTAGTTTTAACTCAAGTTCATTTAGAAAAGGTGTCAGTGTACTAATTAAAATTGCTTTAAATACTACAGACAGGATAGGAATCTACCATCTAAACAGCAATAAATATGGACAGAAATTATTGGTAAATCCATTGGGCAAAAGATATAAAGACGTTGAGAGAGCAGATTCTACCCCGCTGTTATCAGACTATTAAACGGCTCCCTAGTAAGATAAAATCAAAGGTTCAAAGGTTCCAAAGGTACACTTAATGTCAGAGAAATGTATACAATATACATTCTGAAATGCTTTCTCTTCGCAACCATCCATGGAAACAGAGGAGTGTCCCAGGGAATGAACAACAGTTAAACGTTAGAACCCCGAAGTCCCCGCCAGCTCCCCTCTCCCTCCCACGTCTAAGTGGCAGCAAGCAACAATCCCCACTTCCTCCACCGGCAAAAAAAGCATCATCACCCCCCACCGAGCACTTTTGTGAGCAAAGCAACAGCAAAGACACAGACTTGCAGTGCTCCAAAGACTCGTTCACCCAGTATTCGACATACCACAGTCTCTCCCTCTCTCCCTAATAAAGGAGAAAGGGATGTCTCCGTTTCACAGCGAGAGGGGAGACATAACAAACAACTCACTGGTTTATGACGTTGAAAGGCCATTGCATCGCTTTTTCCAAGCCCTGTGCCCAAAGATCTCAGGTCTCTGGACACTCAGTCAAAGATCTTCCATCTCCCACAACACACCAGTCTGTCGGGACACCGACCTCCTATCCACCCATCTCCAAAGCCCGATATCCTAGGCCTCTAAAGGCGAGCCGAACTCTTAGGTTGCGTCGTTGGCATGTCGGATAATGGCCAGTCATGAAACACCCTGACAGCAGGTCCCATTCCCACAAAGAACCGTAGTCAGCGTGTAACTCCAGGTCAGGGTCTTCAAAAGAACCCTGAAGGTGAAAAATAAAGGTATTAAAGATGGACATGGAGCTGTTTCCGAAGATACAAGCAAAGGAGTCGCCATTTAGCGCCACCTCAACTTAGCTCTGCCCTCTATGAAATGTACTCTTAACCACTCAATCTACCTCGTTATGATCTTGCATCTTATCGTCTACCTGCACTCCACTTTCTCTGTAGCTGTTACACTTTATTCTGTATTGTTTTACCTTGTTTCACCTCAATGCACTGTGCATGTGAACAGCATGCTGGACAAGACTTTCACTGTATCTCAGTCACCGTGTGAAATCTAGTTCTATTTCTAAAGGATCAGTAAACCAGCAGTGTTGGAGCCTAAGCAACTCAGAGAAATGTCAGTAAGTTTTGTCAGAATTAGTAGAAGGTCGTCACAGATTGCAACCAGACATTAAGGAGATACAAAGCTCAACTGAGAAGTGGCAGATGGAGTTCAACCGAGAAAACTATGAAGTGGTTCCCGTTGGAAGCTCGAACTTGAAGCGTTAACAGCAGGATTCATTACAGTGCAGAGGAACAGAGGGATCTTGGGGTCCAAGCTCAAAAGTCCTTCAAGGTTGCTGTGCAAGTTGATGGGGTGGCTCAGAAGGTGTATGTTGTGTTGGCCTTCATTAGTCAGGGGATTGAATTCAAGAGCAATGAGGGAATTTTGCAGCTCTATAAAACCCTGCTTTGACTACGCTTGGAAAATTGTGTTCAATTCTGGTCACCCTATTATAGGAAGGATATGAAATCTTTAGAGAGGGTGTAGAGGAGATTTACCAGGATACTGCCTGGATTAAAGCAAAGGTTTTATGAAGATAGAGTGAGTGAGCTAGGACTTTTCTCTTTAGAGCGAAGGAGGATGAGAGTTTCCTTGATAGCGGTGTACAAGATGATAAGAGGCATTGAGAGTGGACAGACAGAAATGTTTACCTAGGGGTACAATTTTAAGATGATTGGCAGAAAGTATAGTGGGGAGAGCATATCAGAGGTAGGATTTTACACAGAGTGGCAGGTGCATGGAATCCACTGCCAGGGGTGGTGGTACAGGTAGATACATTAGAGGCACTTAAGAATCTCAGATAGTCACATAGATGATAGAAAATGGAGGGTTATGTGGGAGGGAAGGGTTAAATTGATCTTGGAGTGGGTTAAAATGTTGGCACAAAATCCTGGGCCAAAGGGCCTGTATTGTGCTGTATTGTTCTATGGTCTATAAAATGGTCCTAAGCTGGAAATTGAATGTCCTCTCTCTCCGCGGACACTGACTGGCCCATTCAGCATTCACAAGGTTTCTGTTTTGAGTTTAATGTTCCAGTCTCCATCTCACTGTGCCTAGGCTGACAACCGTGTATGTAACATGATTCACGGTCCATGTCACTGTGTCTAACCATGTATGTGGCATGATTCATTCTGTGTCACTATGTCTAGGCTGAGAACCATGTATGTGACATGATTCATTCCGTGTCACTGTGTCTAGGCTGAAAACCATGTATGTAACATGATTCACAGTTCATGTCACTGTGTCTAACCATGTATGTGACATGATTCATTCCCTGTCACTGTGTCCAGGCTGAGAACCATGTATGTTCACAAACCAATCTTCCATCCTTGGACTCACTTTACACCGCACGCTGTTGGAGCAGTGCTGCTAAGATAATCAAGGACACGACCCACCCAGCCAACAGACTTTTTGACCCTCTTCCCTCCGGGAGAAGGCCCAGGAGCTTGAAGACTCATACGGCCAGATTTGGGAACAGCTTCTTTCCAACTGTGATAAGACTACTGAACGGATCCTGACCTGGATCTGGGCCGTACCCTCCAAATATCCAGACCTGCCTCTCTGTTTTTTGCACTACCTTACTTTCCATTTTTCTATTTTCTATTTATGGTTTATAATTTAAATTTTTAATATTTACTAATTTTACTATTTTTAATATTTAATATTTGTAATCCAGGGAGTGTGAAGCCCAGAATCAAATATTGCTGTGATGATTGTACATTCTAGTATCAATTGTTTGGCGACAATAAAGTATAAAGTATGTGACATGATTCACGATCCATGTCACAGTGTCTAACCATATATGTGACATGATTCATTCCGTGTCACAGTGTCTAGGCTGAGAAACATGTATGTGACATGAAGTGGAACTCTACTTCATTTAATATTCTGCTTTCAAAATGGCCTTTTAGTTAAAACTGTGGCTGACTGCTTCTACTGACCGAGTCATTCTCACACAGAAATCTGCCTTACCTTGGGTCAGTTCCTGTACTGCACGCCTAACACTTTATTTTGCGGAATTCACTCACCCCTCATACAGAATCATACAAGATTGAAATGGGCCCCTTGGTCCATTGTGTCTGTCTGCACTGATACCACAGTCAACACTTGTCCCAAACCCCTTCTTTTCTCCTCAGTGGCCCACCAGCTGCCCCAGGTCCCTTCCTTCTTCACTATCAAACTCCTTCTTCCTCAGCTCTTAAACTCTTCCACCTAACACCTCCCATCTTGAGTTCCTCCACCTTCCCCCTCACCTGGTCTCATCCATCACCAGCAGCTGGTCCTCCTGCCCCTCCCCCATCACCTGGTCCCATCTATCACCTGCAGCTGGTCCTCCTGCCCCTCCCCCTCACCTGCAGCTGGTCCTCCTGCCCCTCCCCCACCTTGTTATTCTGGCGTCTGCCCCCCCCCACTTCCTTTCCAGTGCTGATGAAGGGCCTTGACCTGAAAGTTTATTTTCCCCAAACATTACTCCCTGTCTTTCTGAGTTCCTCCAGCATTTTGTTCAGGTTCAAGTCCCAGTTTCTCGTCATTCAGCACCACCGAATGAAACAACGTTCCTCCGGAGCAAGGTAGACAACACAATGCACATGGCTCACACACAACACGTAAAGTAATATTATCACAAATAAATTGCAAATAATAAAATATATCCCAGAAGATTGACATTTAGCACAAGGTACATTTGCAACACAAGCTAAGAATTAGGAAGTATACCGCTATTGGCTCTTCATGTGTGATGAACAGCTGGATGGTGGCAGGGAGTTCTAGTCTATTGGCCTCAAAGAAGAAGTTGTTTCCTGTCCTAACAATTGTTGTCCTAATGCTGCAGTACCTCCTGCTTGATGCTGGTTAAGGAGATTGTGAGGTTGTGGGTGCCTTCCCTACGCAGTGGTTCAAGTGCTCATCTAAATACCGAGAGGAAACGCTCCCAGCCCTGAGGTTTGTGAGCTCCAGTTTTCCGAAAGCAAGTGGTACACCAGCTGCAGTGGAGAACCTTGGGGAATCTTCTGCGGAGCAGCTGTCTAATTCCACCCGCGTACATAAATATTGCTTCAGCTTAAACACGAGTGAGGTTCACCCAAACAGCACCACCAAAAATAAGACTGATGTTGAAATTAGGAAGCAAGATTGGTGGAGGTAGCAGAAAGCAATTGACAGATGTGGGCCCATCAGCATAGTCAAAGACCCAGCTGCCTGCCCGGAACAGAGTGTCAGGGCTCTGAGCAATCACCTGTGCATCTCAGGAAGAGCGGAAGTGACTTCTCAAACTAAAGCGTGGGAAGTTAGGATTCATATTGGGAAAGAAAGTCTTTTTCATAATGTTGTCATCCTAATGTTGAAGTACAATATCTCCCTTTCAGTTTTAATGTTAATTTGTTTCCCAAACTCAAGTAGTTCACATGTGTCTCTGGCCAAACCCATCTGTGCGCATGTGTGCCAAACCACTGCAATCTGCTCGGCATGTGTCCGGTCCCGGATGCACCCACTTACATACCAAATATGAAACCTGGGCTGTTTGCTGACTCGGAGCCTGGAGTGTTGTTAAATGTCACATTTCTGCAAAGACTCCCGAAGCAAATGGCGTACAGACTAATTCCCTCAGCTCTGCTGTAGCAGGGACTCAGGTGAGACACAAGTCTGCCTGTGTGGGGAAAGACACTGGTTTAAATGGATCAGCAATGAGAAATAGAGTGGATTATGTCCCCTCTCCGGTTCTCCCACTGGCTCACTCACTATTTGCCCATTGGTCACCCACTGGTCTCCCACTGGCTCGTCCAGCAGCTCACCCAATAAAATTATGATTGAACTATCCAGACAGACCAGGCCTGTCTCTGATTTGATCTTTTATTCAGCTAGTCATTTCATAAAGCATTTAATATTTATTGAATATATTCCAGTCCTAACCCTTTCAATATAACAGTGTATTCTCGTCCATTGTCCTTTCCAGCTCCCAAATCCTCTCCTATTCTTCATATTTATACATTTGTCCCATTTTAATAAAACGCTGCTCTTTCAGTGGCCATTTGTAGAAAAGCACTCGAGCAAAGTACATTAAACTCCCAAACATCTCACACATTGACGACTTGGGCCGGAGCACCTGAATGAGACCATTAGATATAGGGGCAGAATTGGGGCAGAATTAGGCCACTGGCCCATCGAGTCTTCTCCTCCATTTCTGCATGACTGATCCATTTTTCCTCTCAACCCCAATCTCCTGCAGACACCCCATATCCCTTCGTGTTCTGACTAATCAATAATCTAATAACCTCTGCCTTAAATATACCTCCACGGCCGCCTGTGGCAATGAATTCCACAGATTCACCATCCTCTGGCTAAAGTAATGTCTCCTCATCTCCGTTCTAAAAGGGCGTCCCTCTACTCTGAGGCTGTGTCCTCTGGTCTTAGACTCCCCCACCACAGGAAACATCCCCTCCAAATCTTACTCTATTGAGGATTTCAGCATTCGATAGGTTTCAATAAGATCTTGCCCCCCCACCCCACCCCCGCCCGCATAAAGATATTAGCTTGCATCGACAACAAGCTACTGGAGGGGCTCCGAGGGCCGGGTATGTCTGTGTAGGCAGCGGACTGTCGACTCTGCGGGAATGGATCTGTAGTGGCTGGTCTGTCCTGGCCGAGAGAAGGCGTGGGTGGGTATGGGGGCGGCCGGTCTTTGCCGGATTTCCCCGCTAGTTTGTTCCCCGTGCGTTACCAATGTTTCAACCGAGCACCGGTGCAGATCAGACGGGATGTTATCCGCGAGACTGTTGTTGGGGTCCGGCAACTGCCCCGGGTGGGAGGTGGTGATGGAATCCCAGGGGTGGAGGAGGCTCTCAGTGTGGCCGATCGGCCCCTCCAGCCCGTCCTGTCATCAACAAGATCCTCCTGCACCGTTCCGCCTCCTTCGATTCCCTCAATGTCCAGATTTGACTGAATCACTGCTCTGGATGGAGACACAGGATCCGAGCAGATGCGACGCTTAAGCCGCTGCGGAAACTCCGCGGATCCTGCAGAATCTGTGGAGGTCGAGAACCCGCAACATCTCTGAAGTAAGGAATAGATAGCGTGGATAGCCAGCGCCTCTTCCCCAGGGCACCACTGCTCAATACAAGAGGACATGGCTTTAAGGTAAGGGGTGGGAATTTCAAGGGGGATATTAGAGGAAGGTTTTTTACTCAGAGAGTGGTTGGTGCGTGGAATGCACTGCCTGAGTCAGTGGTGGAGGCAGATACACTAGTGAAGTTTAAGAGACTACTAGACAGGTATATGGAGGAATTTAAGGTGGGGGTGGGTATATGGGAGGCAGGGTTTGAGGGTCGGCACAACATTATGGGCCGAAGGGCCTGTACTGTACTGTGATGTACTATCCTATGTTCTATGTTAAAAATGGATCAGATAAGGTTATCAATTAAGTACCGGCAGTTCTTCCCCCCCACCCCCACAGACGCCGCTCCACCGTTGAGTTCCCCCTGCCGACATTGTGTGTTGCTGCTCAGTGGCCGAATTTTCACTTAGAGACATGAGAGATCTCGCAGATGCTGGAAATCTGGAACGGCGACTGCTCATTTCTTTGACAAGCTACTATATCTGCACGGTGGAGAGGACGCTGACTGGTTACATCTTGGCCTGGTATGGAAACATCCACGTCCAAGAACGGGAAGTGGCGAACACGGACCAATCCATCACGGGAAGACCCCTTCCCACCACTGACCACTGAAGGGTCACTGGCACAAGAAAGCAACATCCACCATCTGGGACCTCACCATCCAGACCATGCTCTCTTCTCGCTACTACCATCGGGAAGCCTCAGGACTCACACCACCGGGCTCAGGAACAGGTATTACCCCTCAACCATCAGGCTCCTGAACCAGTGGAGATAGCTTCACTCACCCCAACGCTGAACTGATTCACAACCTATGGACTCACTTTCAAGAACCCTACAACTCGTGCTCTCGGTGTTATTTGTTTATTGGTTTGTTTGCTGTTTTTGTATTTGCACGTTGGTTGTCAGTCTGTGAGTAGGCTTTCATTCATTCTATTGCATTTCTTTGCACCAACTGTAACTGCTCGCAAGAAAATGAATCTCAGGATAGCATACCATAGCGAAGTACTTGGATGATAAAATTACTTTGAACTTCACAGATGCTGCCTGACCCGCTGAGTTCCACCGACCGTCACCGTGTGCTCACCAAGCTTCCGTGTGGAGTCCGAGGGCTCCGACCACCGTCTTGAAAAATGTCTCCTCACCTCAGTCTCTCTAGGACCAAGCCTCAGCCAGAGAACCACCCCGGACGAAGAGGCCCCTACGGCAGCTCATAGTGGAAAGCTCGGTCCGCCGAGGTAGGGTTCGCATTGAACCCGAGGCCTCCGCTGAGTACCGGCACACGCAGAGAATCGGACAGGGACCAAACGATCAGCAGCTTTCTCCCCGGCTGCCCATCGGGACACACCGGCCAAGGTTCCGGGCAGCGTCTAACATGATCAGGGGGCGTCTAGGATTGTCCTTCGGGATCGATGGGAGATCTGGGGACCACTCAATGCTCCCGGGACCTTGGGAAGCTAGTTTTCTTCCCGGAGAACGTGTCCTGCACTCTCGAGGGAACGACGGGCTGCGGGGGTGGGGGGGGGGGGGCGTGCGGAGATAGTAACATAGAAACATAGAAAATAGGTGCAGGAGTAGGCCATTCGGCCCTTCGAGCCTGCACCGCCATTTAGTGTGATCATGGCTGATCATCCAACTCAGAACCCTGTACCAGCCTTCCCTCCATATTCCCGATCCCTTTACCCACAAGGGCCATATCGAACTCCCTCTTAAATATAGCCAATGAACTGGCCTCAACTGTTTCCTGTGGCAGAGAATTCCACAGATTCACCACTCTCTGTGTGAAGAGGTTTTTCCTAATCTCGGTCCTAAAAGACTTCCCCTTTATCCTCAAACTGTGATCCCTCGTTCTGGACTTCCCCAACATCGGGAACAATCTTCCTGCATCTAGCCTGTCCAATCCTTTTAGGATTTTATAGGTTTCAAGAAGATCCCCCCTCAATCTTCTAAATTCCAACGAGTATAAACCTAGTTCATCCAGTCTTTCATCATATGAAAGTCCTGCCATCCCAGGAATCAATCTGGTGAGATACATCTTTCCAGTGTGTCTAGAAGGAGTGAATGGACCGAATGTCCTCGAGTAATGTCTGAGTTCAGCAGAGGCACCGCCGATTCAAGTTTAACACGCAAATCGCGCGAATTATTCTGTTTTAGAGTGGCCGATAGGCGCCGAGTGTATTAACATACGACACCGGCTGGAGAAGGGACGGGGAGCGTCAGCCGAACCAAACGGCACGAGTTACCGTGCGCTCTGACTCCGGCCGCCGCCTCCCCGGGGTTTGAAGCGGGAGGCGCCGGAACCACAGCAGAACGGCTCTCAAAGTCCAGGTTCGCCCCTCTCTCCCGCCGGGAGTGAACGCTTGTCTTCACCCCTGCCGCCTGCAGATGTTAACAATATCATTACTCACTGCTGGTTCCACTTAAAATTAACAGTACAGTATCTGAAAGGCTAAAAATTAGGCCGGGCTGAATTAATTACTGACAACATATGTCAAACTACAAAGAGGAGCTGGGGACGCCCCTCGCCGGCTCTGAGTCTTCATCCGACCTTCCACTCGGATCTAACATACTAAATACTTGTACAATTTCTATAAAATTATTACGGGCTGCTCTCGCGAAGGTGAAGTAAAATTACTGGCTCGCTTCGAAGTGAAGGTTTCCGATTTTCATTTTCAATTCCGTTCGGTCTTGGGAACATTCCCTTACTCCCGGGCAGTTGCATATATTAAACCGTTTCCTTCGGGACTCGGCTGCAAGCACAATTTAAACATCTTCCTCGTACATCTTGTTGTCGGACAGTGGCGATCGTCAAGGCAGCCGGGACTTCGACTGAACGGTCGGCTGTCGGCCAGGGCATGATCACGTCGAAAGCTCTTCGATACTCGTTGAAACTTTAGATTTTTCCTTGAAATCGACAAATGTTGGTTCTGATCCGGAGCTGTATTTGTTAAAGAATATTGTGAAACCGGAGCTGCAGTAGGCGTTTCTGCGTGCCAGCTAGTTTTGCGGTTTAAGGCGGTCGTTTACTGAACAAATAACATTGCTTCTCTTTTAGGCCATTCCGCTCGTTTGCCCGAAGGTGTTGTGATGTCTTTCGGCTTCCTCTCAGAATATTTTGTTTAGAGTTGATCACATTTTTCCTTTCACCGAAATTTGTCGGAGCTGAACAGGGTTGATGAAGTGGTCCGCGAGAATCTTCCTTGTCCACTGCATTGTGCATACGGGAGGCCGCACTCCCGGGGCACAATCACAATCACAGGCGCTCCTTAAGTCTGATGACTTAATTAATTTGATGAGTTGCAAAATGAATTTAATAGATTCAAAACATAAGATCATATTTTCATGTCCTGGTAAATGAGTAACCGGAACAGACATTCCGAAACCACGGCCGATTTCACCCAGTTTAATACAGTTTAGATTCAACGGGAATAAGTTAATTGGCAATGTAATTTGTCCTAATTTGATGCACTGATCACTTCTCCATGTTTACCTACATCCCCGCGTGTCACTGCCGAGTCTGACGGATTGAGCGGAGCGCCCTGTGTTAATTCCACACTACCGACACGACCTCATCTCCGCACGTATAAATCCCCGGGATTCAAACCAGGGGAAGTACGATTATTGTAAAGTGAAGAATATTTAGTGCCCAATTCGTTGAACACACATCGGCCCGAGGATCAGATTATCCACCGTTAAAAATAAAGCGTTTTTAAAAAAAATATCTGGCATTGATTTGTTTGGGGACGCACCTGCGGATCTCTCCGTGTTCAACAAGCCCAAAGAGCGGAGAGCGAAAACAAAACATATTCCCTGATTTTCTTTCAACAAATCAACAGCTTATGAAACTTTTGAGGTGCCTTTTCTCCCCGCGGACGCGGGCATTGGCGACGACGGATCACTAACAGTCACATTATTAACGAACAATTTCAGAGTGACAGATAAGAATGAAGATTTTAACAGTCCGCAGCGGAGAGCTGACCGGAGCAAAGTACCGAGAACGGCCGAGTCTTTTAGCGGCGGGTATGAGGAGGAGGGTTCAGATCTAGAGTTTCTCTGTTTCGTTTTAATTCCATTTGCACGTTAACAGGTTAATTTATTGTGACATCTTTATTTCCATTTGAAGGCATTTTATTATTCCAGAAACTGCCTTTCTTCCTGACACTTACGACTATTCACAGTAAAAAGGTCCCATAAGCACCAACTCGCTTTGAAGATTCTGAAATGTCAGGTTAGTTGAGTTACTTCGACGAGAATCAGTTCAATATGTCGGGATGTGAACAGCGAGCGGCCGGCAAAATTGCTGCAAATTCGCCGCATTCTCGGGTTACCCAAAAACATACATTTACTGCCCAAAGAAGAACAGAAGCGGTAGAACAAAAAAAAATCCAGTTGAAAGAACCGTTCCCCGGACAGGTATTACCGTAGGCACATCTGGGGAGGGGGAGAGGATTGTGCGCGTCAAACAAGAGGTTTCAATTTTTTACTTATTTGGTTTAAAACTTTGCAGATATTTGTTAATGGGTTTGCCGATCGTACGAAGAAAGTATTTCAGTGTGTGGTCAAACGAAACGAGCACAATTGGCTCCGACTCCAGCGGAAATCTATAACGTGTTAAATGTTAGTGTTTGGGTTGTTCATGTGTTGTAATGAAGGGTGATAATTGAAGAGGACATCGAAACTTAACTTGCCTTTGAAATATGGAACGGAAATACTTCAAAGTTTAGCAAGCTCTCGCCTTTTCATTTTGGAAATTACAGATTTACTTCTGTTGACCAGCTTTCTGAGTCAGACCCAGGGACGTCAGTGCTACACACACAAACTCAGCGGGCCGGCCAGCGTCTATATGGGAAAGAGTAAACGGTCGACATTCCTGGCCGAGACCCTTCATCAGGATGTCAGTGCCCAACTGGTCGCCGTGTCGTCACCTATCTACGGAACACGGGTGTTAAATTGGTTCAGAATTAAAATCGCAATCAAGTTTAATATATGTCTGAAATTTGTTGTTTTTTGAAATTTTTGTCATATGTACCAGATCTAGTGAAAAGCTTGTCTTGCATACTGTTTATACAGATCGGCTACGCAGTGCATTGAGGAAGAACAAGGTAAAACGAAAACAAGGCAAAATAAAGTTCAAACGCTTCTGAGACATCTCCCGAGAACTGCTTCAGATTAGTGAGGCCTGCGATAAATCGTTCCCAAATTTCAGAATATGCACCATGGCGCGCTGTAGAGATTGCAAACTCCACCCTCTCCTCTCCCCACGGACGGGGTTGGGGGGGGGGAGGAACCCTCGTCCGTGACTTGTTCTGTCGCGGAAAGTCTCGACTCCGTCTCCTCTCACTCATGCCGTGTTACCCCAGACTTTAATATCATACTGGCTAGTTTACACAGTTCACTAAAGTAAACCTATAGTCAAGTTAATGTTAATATCAAACGGTCGAGTTAATAACGATCAGTTAGACTGATAGTCAAGTTAACATTAATTTTAAAAAGCTGTCTAGTTAATAGCAGACCGACAGTGAAGTTAACATTAATATCAAACGGTCCAGTAAATTCCGAACCACACGGGAACACCGGCACCGATTGAACGGAATCAGTTCATTGAAATTCACGTTATACTTTAGCAACTCTCACACGGCGAACTCGCCGCCAGGGTTTCTTCCAAAGTATACCCATTTGCAAATGAGCCGTTATTGGGGATCTCGCTGAAGAATTCAGAGTCGATCCAGAGGTCGAGAAATGAGGAGATACACTTTCGAGATTCAGGGCCTAAAAAAAAGCCCGAGAGACCCGAGCCTGAAACGGACAAGCACTTCAGAGCTGTGCGGGCCCGGCCGGCAAGTGTAAATGTACACCGGCAGGCCCGGTAGCGGCGGCCGGGAGCTCAGGGAACGGTAACGCGAGGGTTTACGGTGTATTTCTGAGTTGTATTCCAGTGAACACAATCTCAGGCCGTTTCCAGCACGCACGACATTTAATTCAGAGCCGAACAACGAGAGAGCCGAAAGAAGGAGATATTTCCGTGACCAAAGCGGCATCTCTTCCGATCGTTAATCATAGCGCGCAAGGAAAGCCAGGCTAGAAATTAAACTGGAAAAGGTTTCTCGGTACAGAAAATGCCTGATATATGAATGATGATGTGTGCGGTACAGGAAACGTTTTAAAACCATACCCATGGATTGAGGGAATGTCTCCGGTGACGGGGTGAGAGTGATCGGGGAAATACGTATAGTAGACATGGACGTTTTAAGGACCGTTGGTTGTGGAGTTAACTTCTGCCTGTTACCCCAACGTCGCTTCGGCGATTGATGTGACCGCGGCCGGCGCCTTCCACGCTATCATCGGTCTATTGATTAAATACCTTGGCTGTTAGCTCAAGCCCTGGCTTCGGAGGAGGTTGAGTGTGAACCATAAGACCATAATATGTAGAAGCAACACTCGGCCATTTCGCCTTTCGAGTCTGCTTTGCCATTTCATCATGGCTAAACCATTACCCTCTCAGCCCCAGTCTCCTGTCTTCTGCCCGTATTCCTTCGTGTCCTGACCAGTCAGGAATCTTTCAACCTGTGCCTAAATATACCCAATGACTCGGCCTCCACGGCCTCCTGTGACAACAAAATCCACAGATTCACCACTCTCTGGCTAAAGAAATCCCTCTTCTTCTCTGTTCTGAAAGGATGCCCCTCTATTCTGAGGCTGTGTCCTCTGGTCTTAGACTCCCTCACCATAGGAAACACCCTCTCCACACCCACCCTACCAGACCTTTCTCTCCCACCATGGGAAACATCCTCTCCACATCCACTCTACCAGGCCTTTCTCCTCCACCATGGGAAACACCCTCTGCACACCCACCCTACCAGGCCTTTCAACATCCGATACGTTTCAATGAGGTCACCCCACCTCTTCTGAACTCCAGTGAGCGGAGGCCCAGAGCCATCACTCTTCCTATGACAAGCCTTTCCATCCTGGAATCATTTTTGTGAACCTCCTTTGAACCCTCTCCAGTTTCAGCACATCGTCTCGAAGATAAGGGACCCAAAACTGCTCACAATACTCCAAGTGAGGCCTCACCAGTGCTTTATAAAGTATCAACATTACATCCTTGCTTTTATATTCTAGTCCTCTTGAAATGAATGCTAACACTGTATTTGCCTTCCTCAACACAGACTCAATCCGCAAATTAACCTTTAGGGAATTCTGCACAAGGACTCCCAAGTCCCTTTGCACCTCAGATTTTTGTATTTTCATCTCCATGTAGAAAATAGTCACCCTTTTCATTTCTTCTACCAAAGTACATGGCCGTACACATCCTGACTCTGTATTCCATCTGCCATTTCTTTGCCCATTCTCTTAATCTAGCTAATTCCTTCTGTAGCCTCTCTACTTCCTCAAAACTACCAGCCCTTCCACCTATCTTTGTATTGTCTGTAAGTTTTGCCTCAAGCCATCAGTTCTGTCCAAGTCATTGACATATAATGTAAAAAGAATCAGTTCCAACACAAACCCCTGTGGAACACCGCTAGTCACCGGCAGCCAGTTAGAAAAGGCCCCCTTTATCCCTGCTCTTTGCCTCTGCTAACCAGCAATGCTCTATCCATGCTAGAATCTTTCCTGAAATATGTTAGGCTCTTAATTTGTTAAGCAGCCTCATGTGTGGTGCCTTGTTAAGGCCTTCTGAAAACCCAAGTGCACAAGGTCACTTTGTCAATCCTGCTTGTTATTCTTCAAAGAATTCCATCAGAACTGTCAGGTAAGACCTTCCCTTCAGGAAATCATGCTGCCTACCAGCCTTTTTTTAATCACGTGCCTCCAAATACCCAGAAACACATCCTTAGCAATCAACTCCAACCACTGAGATCAGACTAACTGTTCTATAATTTATTTTCCTCTGCCTCCCTCCCTTCCTGAAGAGTGGAGTGACATTTGCAATGTTCCAATCCTTCCAGAAACCATTCCAGAATCTAGCGATTCTTGAAAGATCATTACTGATGCGAGCTGAGATCTGTGGAGGAGGGTGCATGAGGAGGAGGAGGAGTGAGTGAGGAGGAGAGTGAGGTTAAGGGGGTGATGAAGGTGAGTGAGAAGGAGAGTGAGGATGTGGAGTGTGAGGGGGAGGAGAAAGAGTGAGGAGCAGGGCAAATGAGGAAGGCAAATGAGTGAGGAGGTGGGTTAATGAGGAAGAGGGTGAGTGAGGAAGCATGTGAGGAGGAGATTGAGGAGGATGGTGACTGAGTGAGGAGGAGGAGGAAGGTGAGTGAGGAGGAGGTGGGAGACTGTGGAAGCAGGAGGAGGTGAGTGAGGATGCAGAGGAGTGAGGTGGGTTAGTGAGGAAGAGGGTGAGGAGGAGCGTGACAGAGTGAGGAGGAGGAGGATGACCTGAGTGGAGGAGGAGGATGACTGAGGATGACTGAGTGAGGAGGAGGGTGACTGAGTGAGGAGGGAGAGTGACTGTGAGGAGGAGGGTGACTAAGTGAGGAGGAGGGTGACTGAGTGAGGAGGAGAGTGACTGTGTGAGGAGGAGGGTGACTGAGTGAGGAGGAGAGTGACAGTGTGAGGAGGAGGGTGACCGATTGAGAAGGAGGAGGTGTGAATGAGTGAGGAGGATGACTGAGTGAGGAGGAGGGTGACTGAGTGAGGAGGAGGTGGGAGAGTGTGGAGCAGGAGGAGTGAGGAAGAGGGTGAGGAGGAGGATGACTGAGTGAGGAGGAGGGTGACTGAGTGAGGAGGAGGTGGGAGAGTGTGGAGCAGGAGGAGGGTGAGCGAGGACGCGGAGGAGTGAGGTGGGTTAGTGAGGAGGAGGTTGAGCGAGGACGCGGAGGAGTGAGGTGGGTTAGTGAGGAGGAGGGTGACTGAGTGAGGAGGAGGTGGGAGAGTGTGTAAGTGCGGAAAGGATTGCGTCTGAGGATGTAGAATGCGGAAAATTGCTGTCACATTCTCCTCGCGGAGGTGATTTCATTTTGCGGCGTCTGTTTTCGGTAAATTTCCGCAGAGGGAGCGGGACCTGGCTCAAGGCTCCTTTACGGTTTAATTGCGTTGAAACTGCGCTTGCGGCCGGTTTGGTCGGAGATTCCAGCCCTTGGGCTTTCAGCAAACGTGCCCAGCGAGCAATCTCTGTCCACTGTTCAGTGCCTCCCAGATGTTGATTGTTCTTTTTCCGAGCTGGAAGCCAATCGCGGCCGCTCTGCCGCCGTCAGAAGCCCGAGCGGGGCCGCTCATTGGAGGCGACTCGGATGACAGGAAGGATCCGAAATATTTAAAGCGACCAACTGGGCTCCAAGTTTGCAAAAGTTCCAGAGCGAGTTTCTTGGGAGGTTGCGATCTGGGTGACGGGGCGCTCCCATGTCAGCGGGGCCGGACTGAGGGCAGGGTCGCGCTCGCTTTCCGGAGGTGTATGGCCCCATCCTTCCGCGGGATGAATTCTCCGCCACCTCTGACCCAGGATACGGACGAGCGGGAGAAAAGCTGGGAAACGCCAGAGAAGGGGCGAGACTGTGGCGACGGGGTTCCTGTCGACTCGAAAGGATGTACAATGGCCAGCCTCTCGTTCAGCGTCGAGTCCCTGATATCGGATCGGAGGTTCCCCAGGACTCAGGTCGTTCTCCCCGAGGTCCCCGTCCCGCCTGTCGGCCTCAAGGAGCAGCCGTGCTCCCGGACTGAGTACCCTGGTAGGAGCCGCTCGGCGGAGGAACTCCAAAACTTGTCGGAGAATTCCTGCTCTCTCGACTCGGAAAGTACGAACGAGAAGGACGTGTCGGCGTGGGTTCCGAACGCCGGCTACTCTCCTCCAGCAAGTGAGTACTGGGAACTGGGCGGTGGCCTGAGGGGAATCTGGCACTCTCCGGTGCGGTGTGGGGAGTGGGAGGGAGAAACCCCCATGCCTGGGAGACGGGTTTCGGCCCGAAACGTCGACTGTACTTTTTTTCCATAGACGCTGCCTGGCCTGCTGAGTTCCTCCAGCATTTTGTGTGTGTTGCTCGGATTTCCAGCATCTGCAGATTTTCTCTTGTTTGTGGGCTCATTATTCCGCCCGCTCGGTTCAGCGCGGATTGGGTCGATTTGTCTGCAGCTCCGGTACCCGCCCCCCGCCCCGGCGGCAGCTCGGAAAGTGATCCCAGAGTTGCCCCATTCCCCCAAACCGACCCCAACTCACTTTAAACTAGTCGCGGCTAAATGCGGCGCCGAACGAGAGCGGAGCGGGCGGGTGGGGCGGACGCACGATGAGTAAGACAACAGAGTTTGGGAATTTTAATGTGGAACAGTTTATTGTCAAATACACCGGAACACCGAGAAATTTCCGTGCTCGCGTGAAGCTAAGATAGGACATAGTTTCGAAGGTATAATTACTTTAACAATAAGCACTGCGGCGTGCGTTAAAAAGCGGAATGGTGTGGATCAAAACCGGCGCTGAAGCGAGTAACTCGCCTCGGAAGAACGAGAACTTGGGTCCAGGCGGGAGTTACCACCCGAAAAGACAGTAACCCACTCTGTCGTGACTTAGTGCTTGGGAGGAGTTCCGGTAAATTGGCTTTCCCTGGGGGTTGAGGGGACTCGCCTTATTCCCAGAATGACCCGTGAATGACCAGTTTATCTGTGGAACCGGTTGTACCCCCGTATGAACGGCCAGTACGGGGGAATCTCTGACATGGTGCCGCTAGGATCTGTCAGGGAGGGAGTCGCTTTTCTTCCTGGGCCGTAATTAAAACCACACCCTCGATGCTGCGGCCTTTACCCTCGGCTCTGGAGATGCTGGAATGCTGGAAGGCCAGAGTATCGCACGCAAAGTGTCGGAGGATCTCAGCAATATCTATGGAGGCGGATAAACGGTCGACGTTTCAGGCCGATTACATTCCTCCAGCATTTTGTATGCGTTACTCCGGGGAGTTCTATTCTGATTTCCGATGCTTCACTGGGTGTGTTTTGCGTTTGTTTACAGGAGAGCCTAGCCCGGCCCCGTGCGCCCTGCGAAAACACAAAAACAACAGAAAGCCGCGGACCCCGTTCACCACCTCACAGCTGTTAGCGCTGGAACGCAAGTTCCGTCAGAAACAGTACTTGTCCATCGCCGAGAGAGCCGAGTTCTCCAGCTCCCTCAACCTGACCGAGACCCAGGTGAAAATCTGGTTCCAGAACCGCAGGGCGAAAGCGAAGCGGCTTCAAGAGGCCGAGTTGGAGAAACTGAAACTATCGGCCAAACCGCTTCTCCCCTCTTCGGGATCCCATTCCCGCTGGGCCCCCACCTCACGGCCCCTTCGCTGTACGGACCGTCGAAAC
The DNA here is from genome assembly GCF_030028105.1 of Mobula birostris. NCBI lineage: Eukaryota > Metazoa > Chordata > Chondrichthyes > Myliobatiformes > Myliobatidae > Mobula > Mobula birostris. The sequence goes on from NC_092387.1 coordinate 70,040,739, forward strand.
GCCTTCCAGCGCCCGGGACTGCCCATCCCCGGCATCTTCAGCGCCCCGGTCACGTACGGAATGTATTACTTATCGTGAAGTCTGTCGGACACGGACGCGGGACTCCGGGGACCCTCCCCACTCACCGGCCCCTCTATCTCGTGGAGGCCCCGCTTGGACCGATCAAACAGCCCGGACTGTTCCGGCGCTAGTTAGTCAACTCTCTTCGCTACAGTTACATCCGATTCAATTCGTGTTAATTCGAATTAGAGACGAGAGTTGTTCTAAAGTCTGCCGTTACATTTATTAAATAAATTTTCCACGGACGGAAAAGCCTCCGAATGCAGCTGCAGTCTGCCCTGGTAACGGTGGAGATGAGTCCGGTGCTCGGTGCAGCGGAGAATTTCCATCTCCCGGCCTTCCGGGTGGTCGCCGTGCACCGAATCCCGAGTGCCGGGCGCTTGGAATTTTGGAGGAGCGGACTTGGTTCAGCCATACACCCGCGCTGTGACTGGGCCGGGCAGGGGAGACGGCCGAACCTTTCCCCACGTTTGCTTTCGAACTAAACATGTTGCTTGTCCGAACGAGGCGGACGGAGAATTAAACCCAGGCGCCAACCACTTGTAAATGACTGGACCCTCTGGCACTTGTTTACTGATATTTAAATATATATTTTAATTTCATTTAAATACGTTCAAATTGTTTACATTTTCTTAGTGTACAGATTTCTGTGTACAGGCCAGGAGAATTCCACTGTTTTTGTACACCGATCATCAATAAATTCTTCTCTTTTCATACTCGTTTTGATAATACAAAATTGCCGTGATTCCGCAAAATAATTAGAAGCGAGTGCAATATTCCAGTAGGTGGGATCGACAACCAGCGGTGTCTGGATCCCGCGTGAGGATTTCACCTCGCCAAGTCCAGGCGGGCCGGTGGGGAACGGGATGGCGAGGACGTGGGCCGAATCCCAGCGGCGGCGTGAAGTGCCCGCTCACCCGACTGAACAACCTTGGATGATTTTGCGATTTTGGGGTAGCGCTTAATTTCAACCAGATCTGTTCGCTGCGTAAAAACAATTAAGCTTCGGACGTTTTTAAATCTCCCGAACTTTGCATCGAATCTCAGCTGTGTGACATGTGAGTGAGTTAGCAGAAAGTCTGAGCCGAACGCGAATGGTAAACGTCCGTTAATTTGTGGTTTTACATACGTTTAAAATCGAATTATAACTCAAAGGCAAAATTTAAAAAACGAACTGAGCAAACTATTGATTTGCCAAATGTTTACAAAACTCTGGTAACTGATATTTTATTAATTAACTTACGTTGTAGTGGATGGATTTAATTCCCTGGAGCCGGCGATGATTTTGATTACTGACGGTTAGAAACACCGAACATGCGCCTTTATTTCCTGTTAAAACGACCGTTAATCTACTGAGTTAAACCGTACATCCCTGAAGTTACTGCGGCAAAAGTTCCTACAAGTTTTAAAAGTTTTTTTTTGAATGTGCGAGTTGTTTGATAAGAAGTGAAACTGAGGCTGCAAACACGGGGAAGATTCTGTAAAAGAAATCTTTATATATTGACCACAAATTGAAAGATTAACTTCGATCTGCTGTGTTTGGTGTTTCTTATAGAAAAAAATACGGTTTCTCGTGAGGGCTTAGTCTCCAAGGGAAATATAACCCCCAAGGATTATTGTAGTGATTTAAAGGAACTCTGTTGGATCCATGGAATGGGTCAATTGTTAGTTCAGCCGATATGGGTCGCGGTTCCCATTTCGCAAAACTCACTAACGCTGCAGTCCCAAGCGTGGGACAACAGCACCATCTAGTGGCGATACGGAGCATTGCTGGGCTTGGCCCGGCTCCTGAGCTGTTTGCTCTCTCCCGCCGCTGCCACAACTGCCCCACGCGCCGACATCCAGTAACCTTAAAAAATATCAATGGGCCAACATTCCCAACCGTACATTGCATCTTGAAAAGCTAATATTGATCCTGAAATCCCGGGGGTCACAAAATAATTTCCGCATGTTCACCCACTCTTGCAATGTTGCGCGGAGAGGGTTTGGACTAATTTTCTGAAGGCTACGCTACTTCTAGGTTTAACTACAGATGAGATTTCTCCCTCAGTCAATAAGGGTAGAGTTAAATTCAGAACTAGAAGCAGACGGTGGCCGGTTTTTGCAGGGAACTGATGCTCCTTGGCATCTGTAATATTTAGGCTGCTGTTTAATAATCGTGTTTTGTTTTCGACGGGAAAAACGCACACGGGTGCCACACAGTGGAATAAAAGCGAAATTATGAACCCATCTCATGTTTGGCTAGGTCCATCCCTGAAGAATACAATTGCCCTTTTTCCTTCAAAGATCATGCATCTCCTCTTGCCTTAACCGTTTGAGTTAATTATTTACTCCAGCGAGTCTCCTTTCTCAGACTGTTGCCGTTAGGCAGGCGAACCGCTGGAGCTCAGAAGCCATCTGACTGGTGTTGGGCAAACCCCTCTTGAGTGAGTGAGGTTGTGCACTCTTTCTGGCTACGGGTCATGGGGGGGGAGGGGTGGTAGTTTTAGTTGACTTCTAGTTTTGGAAATAAGCTCCTGGCCAGACTGAGGGGAATGAACTCAGCAAGTCCCATTGGGACTTTCTCTGTCACTTAGCCTGGAACGTGGTACCTGTCCAAACGTAGAAAGGTGCGTGGAAGCCAGCGTGATACACTGGGCATCTAGAGGGTTGATTCAAACCCCGAATCCGAGTTTGGTCGCAGTACTGGAGACCATTAACTTCTGCAAAGCTCGGTAAACTGCTGTTTCAAAACAAAATGCTTCTGGTGGTCGAGAAGTGCAGGTACAGTGCTCAGGAGCCGAACATTAAACACCGATCCAGATACAGTAATGTCCGTCAATGCTATGTGCCGCTCCCACAGTCTCCATCTGGAATGGTTTAAACAGAACATTGCTGGCTGCCGCTTTCTCTATTGCCTTTGGGGCGTGAGACTGCACAGTATTGGCAATGAAATAGTAAATAATTCATTCTCTAATGACAAAATTATTCTCGACAGAAATCAGGCATATTCTCATCTCCCATGATGGAAATTTACAGGCACGCCAGGGGATTGCGTTCCTAAACAATCTCTTTTCCATTCAGTTTCGGGAATCAGAGGGGAGGCCCGCGTTTACAGCGCATCTTTGCCCCGGCAATGATGGTGGGTGGATGCTCTGGACCGCCGGTTAAAGTACTGGCGCGCCTCACCCGGGCACGACTCGTTTCCCAGTCAGGCTGGGGCGTAAATTTAAGGCGAATTTGCTTGTCGTGGTGTGCCGACGCGTCAAATGCCCCTGACTTTGGGAGATGCTGTCAGAGCCTGGGCAAAGCCAGTGTTTCGAGGAGATTGAACACCACAACAGCCGTGTACCTCAGACAGGGGTGGCGGGGAGGGAGGGTGCGGTGAAAGCTGGACTGTTGCAGTGACTAGCGGACCGGGCTTTCATCCTCGGGTGGTTGTGGAGCAGACTCACCCAGGCAAGTCCGACTCGTGTTTTCCAGCGAGGAGATATGGAGGGAAGGAGGAGAAGAGAGATGGGGAGGGCGAGGGCAAGAGGGAGGAGTTGGGGGATGGGGAGTGGGGAGGAGATGGGGGATGGGGAGTGGAGAGGAGGAGATGGCGGATGGGGGATGGGGAGGGGATGGGGATGGGGCGTGGGGAGGAGATGGGGGATGGGGAGTGGGGAGGAGATGGGAGATGGGGAGAGGGGAGGACATGACGGATAGGGAGAGGGGAGGAGATAGGGGATGGGGAGATGGGAGGAGATGGGGGATGGGGAGTGGGGAGGAGGAGATGGGGATGGTGAGTGGGGAGAAGATTGGGGAGGGGAGAGGGGAGAAGATGGGGAGGGGAGAGAGGAGGAGATGGGGGATGAGAGTGGGGAGGAGATGGGGGATGGGGAGTGGGGAGAAGATGGGATGGGGAGTGGGGAGGACATGAGGGATGGGGGGAGGGGAGGAGATAGGGGATGGGGAGGAGATGGGGGATGGGGAGTGGGGAGGAGATGGGGGATGGGCAGTGGGGAGGACATGAGGGATGGGGAGAAGGGAGGAGATGGGGGATGGGGAGGAGATGGGGGATGGGGATGGGGGATGGGCAGTGGGAGGACATGAGGGATGGGGAGAGGGGAAGAGATAGGGGATGGGGATATGGGAGGAGATGGGGGATGGGGAGGAGATGGGGAATGGGGAGTGGGCAGGAGGAGATGGGGATCGGGAGTGGGGAGGAGATGGGGGATGGGGAGGGGGGAGGAGGGGAGGGGAGAGGGGAGAAGATCGGGAGGGGAGAGAGGAGGAGATGATGGGGAGTGGGGAGCAGGAGATGGGGGATGGGAGTGGGGAGGAGATGGGGGATGGGGAGTGGGGAGGAGATGGGAGGGGAGAGGGGAGAAGATGGGGAGGGGAGAGAGGAGGAGATGGAGATGGGGAGTGGGGAGCAGGAGATGGGGGGTGGGAGTGGGGGAGGGGATGGGGAGTGGGGAGGAGATGGGGGATGGGGAGTGGGGAGAAGATGGGGATGGGGAGTGGGGAGGACATGAGGAATGGGGAGAGGGGAGGAGATAGGGGATGGGGGAGATGGGAGGTGATGGGGGATGGGGAGGAGATGGGGGATGGGGAGAGGGGAGGAGATGGGGGATGGGGAGTGGGGAGGACATGAGGGATGGGGAGAGGGGAGGAGATAGGGGATGGGGAGATGGTGAGGAGATGGGGGATGGGGAGGAGATGGGGGGATGGGGAGTGGGGAGGAAATGGGGATGGGGAGTGGGGAGGAGATGGGGACGGGGAGTGGGGAGGAGATGGGGGATGGGGAGGACATGAGGGATGGGGAGAGGGGAGGAGATAGGGGATGGGGAGATGGGAGGAGTTGGGGGATAGGGAGTGGGGAGGAGATGGGGATCGGGAGTGGGGAGGAGATGGATGGGTAGTGGGAGGAGATGGGGATGGGGAGTGGGGAGGAGACAGGGGGATGGGGAGTAGGGAGAAGATGGGGGATGGGGAGTGGGGAGGAGATGGGGGATGGGGAGTGGGGAAGAGATGGGGATGGGGAGTGAGGAGGAGGAGATGGGGATGGGGAGTGGGGAGGAGATGGGCGATGGGGAGTGGGGAGGAGGAGATGGGGATGGGGAGTGGGGAGGAGATGGGGATGGGGAGTGGGAGGAGATAGGGGATGGGGAGATGGGGAGGAGATAGGGGATGGGGAGATGGGGAGGAGATGGGGATGGGGAGGAGATGGGGGATGGGGAGTGGGGAGGAGGAGATGGGGTGGAGAGTGGGAAGGAGATGGGGATGGGGAAGTGGGGAGGAGATGGGGAGGGGAGAGGGGAGAAGATGGGGAGGGGAGAGAGGAGGAGATGGGGATGGAGAGTGGGGAGGAGGAGATGGGGATGGGGAGTGGGGAGGAGATGGGGGATGGGGAGTGGGGAGGAGGAGATGGGGATGGGGAGTGGGGAGGAGATGGGGATGGGGAGTGGGAGGAGATGGGGAGGGGAGAGGGGAGAAGATGGGGAGGGGAGAGAGGAGGAGATGGGGATGGAGAGTGGGGAGGAGGAGACGGGGATGGGGAGTGGGGAGGAGATTGGGGAGGGGAGAGAGGAGGAGGAGATGGGGATGGGGAGTGGGGAGGAGATGGGGATGGGGACGTGGGGAGGAGATGGGGAGGGGAAAGGGGAGAAGATGGGGAGGGGAGAGAGGAGGAGATGGGGATGGGGAGTGGGGAGGAGATTGTGGATGGGGAGTGGGGAGGAGATTGTGGATGGGGAGTGGGGAGCAGATGGGGGATGGGGAGTAGGGAGGAGATGGGGGATGGGGAGTGGGGAGGAGATGGGGGATGGGGAGTGGGGAGGAGATAGGGGATGGGGAGATGGGGAGGAGATGGGGATGGGGAGTGGGGAGGAGATGGGGATGGGGAGTGGGGAGGAGGAGATGGGGATGGGGAGTGGGGAGGAGATGGGGATGGGGAGTGGGGAGGAGATGGGGAGGGAGAGGGGAGAAGATGGGGAGGGGAGAGAGGAGGAGATGGGGATGGAGAATGGGGAGGAGGAGATGGGGATGGGGAGTGGGGAGGAGATGGGGGATGGGGAGTGGGGAGGAGATGGGGAGGGGAGAGAGGAGGAGTAGATGGGGATGGGGAGTGGGGAGAAGATTGTGGATGGGGAGTGGAGAGGAGATGGGGGATTGGGAGTGGGGAGGAGATGGGGGATGGGGAGATGGAGAGGAGATGGGGAATGGGGAGTGGGGAGGAGATGGGGGTTGGGGAGTGGGGTGGAGGAGATGGGGATGGGGAGTGGGGAGGAGATGGGGAGGGGAGAAGGGGAGAATATGGGGAGGGGAGAGAGGAGGAGATGGGGATGGGGAGTGGGGGGAGGAGGAGATGGGGATGGGGAGTGGGCAGGGGATGGGGAGTGGGGAGGAGATGGGGGGTGGGAGTGGGGAGGAGATGGGGATGGGGAAGTGGGGAGGAGATGGGGGATGGGGAGATGGGGAGGAGATGGGGGATTGGGAGTGGGGAGGAGATGGGGGATGGGGAGTGGGGAGGAGATGGGCGATGGGGAGTGGGGAGGAGGAGATGGGGATGGGGAGTGGGGAGGAGATGGGGGATGGGGAGTGGGAGGAGATAGGGGATGGGGAAGATGGGGAGGAGATAGGGGATGGGGAGATGGGGAGGAGATGGGGATGGGGAGGAGATGGGGGATGGGGAGTGGGGAGGAGGAGATGGGGTGGAGAGTGAGAAGGAGATGGGGATGGGGAGTGGGGAGGAGATCGGGAGGGGAGAGGGGAGAAGATGGGGAGGGGGAGAGAGGAGGAGATGGGGATGGAGAGTGGGGAGGAGGAGATGGGGATGGGGAGTGGGGAGGAGATGGGGGATGGGGAGTGGGGAGAGGAGATGGGGATGGGGAGTGTGGGAGGAGATGGGGATGGGGAGGAGATGGGGAGGGGAGAGGGAGGAGAAGATGGGGAGGGAGAGAGAGGAGGAGATGGGGATGGAGAGTGGGGAGGAGGAGATGGGGATGGGGAGTGGGGAGGAGATTGGGGAGGGGAGAGAGGAGGAGGAGATGGGGATGGGGAGTGGGAGGAGATGGGATAGGGAGAGTGGGAGGAGATGGGGAGGGGAAAGGGGAGAAGATGGGGAGGGGAGAGAGGAGGAGATTGGGGATGGGGAGTGGGGAGGAGATTGTGAAGGCTTGAAGAGATGGGGAGTGGGGAGGAGATTGTGGATGGGGAGTGGGGAGCAGATGGGGGATGGGGAAGTAGGGAGGAGATGGGGGATGGGCGAGTGGGGAGGAGATGGGGGATGGGGAGTGGGGAGGAGATAGGGGATGGGGAGATGGGGAGGAGATGGGGATGGGGAGTGGGGAGGAGATGGGGATGGGGAGTGGGGAGGAGGAGATGGGGATGGGGAGTGGGGAGGAGATGGGGATGGGGAGTGGGGAGGAGATGGGGAGGGGAGAGGGGAGAAGATGGGGAGGGCGAGAGAGGAGGAGATGGGGATGGAGAATGGGGAGGAGGAGATGGGGATGGGGAGTGGGGAGGAGATGGGGGATGGGGAGTGGGGAGGAGATGGGGAGGGGAGAGAGGGAGGAGTAGATGGGGATGGGGAGTGGGGAGGAGATTGTGGATGGGGAGTGGAGAGGAGATGGGGGATTGGGAGTGGGGAGGAGATGGGGGATGGGGAGATGGAGAGGAGATGGGGAATGGGGAGTGGGGAGGAGATGGGGGATGGGGAGTGGGGTGGAGGAGATGGGGATGGGGAGTGGGGAGGAGATGGGGAGGGGAAGAGGGGAGAATATGGGGAGGGGAGAGAGGAGGAGATGGGGATGGGGAGTGGGGGGAGGAGGAGATGGGGATGGGGAGTGGGCAGGAGATGGGGATGGGGAGTGGGGAGGAGATGGGGGGTGGGGAGTGGGGAGGAGATGGGGATGGGGAGTAGGGGAGGAGATGGGGGATGGGGAGTGGGGAGGAGATGGGCGATGGGGAGTGGGGAGGAGGAGATGGGGATGGGGAGTGGGGAGGAGACTGGGGGAATGGGGAGTGGGGAGGAGATGGGGAGGGGAGAGGGGAGAAGATGGGGAGGGGAGAGAGGAGGAGATGGGGATGGGGAGTGGGGGGGAGGAGATGGGGATGGGGAGTGGGGAGGAGATGGGGGGATGGGGATGGGGAGGAGATGGGGGATGGGGAGTGAGGAGGAGATGGGGATGGGGAGTGGGGAGGAGATGGGGGATGGGGCAGTGGGGAGGAGATGGGGGATGGGGAGATGGGGAGGAGATGGGGGATGGGGAGATGGGGAGGAGATGGGGGATGGGGACGTGGGGAGGAGATGGGGGATGGGGAGTAGGGAGGAGATGGGGAGGGGAGAGAGGAGGAGGAGATGGGGAGGGGAGAGAGGAGGAGATGGGGATGGAGAGTGGGGAGGAGGAGATGGGGATGGGGAGTGGGGAGGAGATGGGGGATGGGGAGTGGGGAGGAGATGGGGAGGGGAGAGAGGAGGAGGAGATGGGGATGGGGAGTGGGGAGGAGATGGGGGATGGGGAGTGGGAAGAGATAGGGAGTTGGGGAGGAGGAGATTGGGGGTTGGGGAGAGAGGAGGGCGAGGAAGTGATGATTGGAGGAGAGACGAGATCGAGATATGAGTTGCTTGCCTCAAAGTGCCTTACCCAACCCCGACTCTGCTCTTGTCACTGCAGTCTTCATGGACTGGTCTGGAGTAACCCTGTGATGTTGGAGAGAACTTGTTGATTCTCTTTTTACTGAGTGTCAAGGATTAAGCTGCGATTCTCTCTATGTGGTTACCCGTATGGTACATAATTCAATCAAGATTACGTTCCTCTTTCTGCTCCTGTTATCCGCATGTGCCGGGTCTGAGCGGGTCTGCACTGGCGCCTGATTTTCCCACCAACCAGTTGCTGAGCACAGGACCCGGGACCCTGAAATATTTCCTCTGCCTCTGGCCCTTAGACATCCCAGTAAACAGGTGGTGTGACCCGTGTTTCCTGGTTTTTTGACTCAATAATACCCTGTTTGTACAACCATTAGTGAGAATTTACCCTCAGTGTTTAATGTTACTTCTGTTGAACTTGTTGTCACACAGTGTTTATTGGGATTTCAAGATTGTTTACTGTTATTTCTAGTACACGTGTGTAAAGCAAAACAAAATAATTGTTACTCTGGATCTGATCCAGCCCAAAAAAACACAAATGATAAAGAACAGGCATAATAATAATGACACATAATAAGCATAATAAACAAAAGTCCTGAATGGTACTATGCAAAATTCTTAGGCAAATGTAAAAATCTCTGTAAAGCGAAGATGCTTACAAACAACAACTGAAGCTGAAACAACAGTCTCTAAA